>NC_138901.1:31937602-32093689 GCF_965194825.1 Balaenoptera physalus
GGAGGGCACACTGTTGGCAGACTTACTTGAGGCCCTGCTTCCCAGGCTGAAAACTCTGCTTTCTCTCCTTAGGTGGCACATTGGCTCAGAACTGCCCTACCCCTAGGATTCAGGGATGTGCAGGCCGATTTTTTGAGATCAGCCTTTCTGACTCTTTCATGGAGGAAACCAACTGGGTAAAGACCCGTTCTAAGCTGGGGACCATAGTGTATTTCCCTAGTGTACACAGAAACAGCACTCTGAGGGAGAGGAGCTGCTGGCGTTTGGTAGAAACATCTGCTATTGTGAAGAGAAACATTTCGTTGTAAGCGGGTAGATTCAGCCTTCCCTCAGTTTCTCAGCTGGCTATAAAGGAGGGCACTCTGTTGGCACACTTACTTGAGGCCCTGCTTCCCAGGCTGAAAACTCTGCTTTCTTTCCTTAGGTGGCACATTGGCTCAGAACTGCCCTACCCCTAGGATTCAGGGATGTGCAGCCCGATTAGTTGAGATCAGCACTTCTGGCTCTTTCATGGGGGAAACCAACAGTGAAAAGAGCCGTTCTAAGCTGGGAACCATGGTGTCTCTCCCTAGTCTACACAGAAACAGCACTTTGAGGGAAAGGGGCTGCTGGCGTTTGGTAGCAAAATCTCCTATTCTGAAGTGAAACATTTCGTTGTAAGCGGGTAGATCAGCCTGGCCACATTTTCTCAGCTGGCTCTAAAGGAGGGCACACTGTTGGCAGACTTACTTGAGGCCCTGCTTCCAAGGCTGAAAATTTTGCTTTCATTCCTTAGGTGGCACATTGGCTCAGAACTCCCCTACCCCAAGGATTCAGGGATGTGCAGGCCGATTTTTTGAGATCAGCCTTTCTGACTCTTTCATGGAGGAAACCAACTGGGTAAAGACCCGTTCTAAGCTGGGGACCATAGTGTCTTTCCCTAGTGTATACAGAAACAGCACTCTGAGGGAGAGGAGCTGCTGGCGTTTGGTAGAAACATCTGCTATGCTGAAGAGAAACATTTCGTTGTAAGCGGGTAGATTCAGCCTTGCCTCATTTTCTCAGCTGGCTATAAAGGAGGGCACTCTGTTGGCACACTTACTTGAGGCCCTGCTTCCCAGGCTGAAAACTCTGCTTTTTCTCCTTAGGTGGCACATTGGCTCAGAACTGCCCTACCCCTAGGATTCAGGGATGTGCAGCCCGATTAGTTAAGGTCAGCACCTCTGGCTCTTTCATGGGGGAAACCAACAGTGAAAAGAGCCTTTCTAACCTGGGAACCATGGTGTCTTTCCCTAGTCTACACAGAAACAGCACTTTGAGGGAAAGGGGCTGCTGGCGTTTGGTAGCAAAATCTCCTATTCTGAAGTGAAACATTTCGTTGTAAGCGGGTAGATCAGCCTGGCCACATTTTCTCAGCTGGCTCTAAAGGAGGGCACACTGTTGGCAGACTTACTTGAGGCCCTGCTTCCAAGGCTGAAAATTTTGCTTTCATTCCTCAGGTGGCACATTGGCTCAGAACTCCCCTACCCCAAGGATTCAGGGATGTGCAGGCCGATTTTTTGAGATCAGCCTTTCTGACTCTTTCATGGAGGAAACCAACTGGGTAAAGACCCGTTCTAAGCTGGGGACCATAGTGTCTTTCCCTAGTGTATACAGAAACAGCACTCTGAGGGAGAGGAGCTGCTGGCGTTTGGTAGAAACATCTGCTATTCTGAAGAGAAACAGTTCGTTGTAAGCGGGTAGATTCAGCATTGCCTGCTTTTCTCAGCTGGCTATAAAGGAGGGCACTCTGTTGGCACACTTACTTGAGGCCCTGCTTCCCAGGCTGAAAACTCTGCTTTTTCTCCTTAGGTGGCACATTGGCTCAGAACTGCCCTACCCCTAGGATTCAGGGATGTGCAGCCCGATTAGTTGAGATCAGCACTTCTGGCTCTTTCATGGGGGAAACCAACAGTGAAAAGAGCCGTTCTAAGCTGGGAACCATGGTGTCTCTCCCTAGTCTACACAGAAACAGCACTTTGAGGGAAAGGGGCTGCTGGCGTTTGGTAGCAAAATCTCCTATTCTGAAGTGAAACATTTCGTTGTACGCGGGTAGATCAGCCTGGCCACATTTTCTCAGCTGGCTCTAAAGGAGGGCACACTGTTGGCAGACTCATTGAGGCCCTGCTTCCCAGGCTGAAAATTTTGCTTTCATTCCTTAGGTGGCACATTGGCTCAGAACTCCCCTACCCCAAGGATTCAGGGATGTGCAGGCCGATTTTTTGAGATCAGCCTTTCTGACTCTTTCATGGAGGAAACCACCTGGGAAAAGACCCGTTCTAAGCTGGGGACCATAGTGTCTTTCCCTAGTGTACACAGAAACAGCACTCTGAGGGAGAGGAGCTGCTGGCGTTTGGTAGAAACATCTGCTATTCTGAAGAGAAACATTTCGTTGTAAGCGGGTAGATTCAGCCTTGCCTCAGTTTCTCAGCTGGCTCTAAAGGAGGGCACTCTGTTGGCACACTTACCTGAGGCCCTGCTTCCCAGGCTGAAAACTCTGCTTTCTCTCCTTAGGTGGCACATTGGCTCAGAACTGCCCTACCCGTAGGATTCAGGGATGTGCAGGCCCATTTTTTGATATCAGCCTTTCTGACTCTTTCATGGAGGAAACCAACTGGGTAAAGACCCGTTCTAAGCCTGGGACCATAGTGTATTTCCCTAGTGTACACAGAATCAGCACTCTGAGGGAGAGGAGCTGCTGGCGTTTGGTAGAAACATCTGCTATTGTGAAGAGAAACATTTCGTTGTAAGCGGGTAGATTCAGCCTTCCCTCAGTTTCTCAGCTGGCTATAAAGGAGGGCACTCTGTTGGCACACTTACTTGAGGCCCTGCTTCCCAGGCTGAAAACTCTGCTTTCTTTCCTTAGGTGGCACATTGGCTCAGAACTGCCCTACCCCTAGGATTCAGGGATGTGCAGCCCGATTAGTTGAGATCAGCACTTCTGGCTCTTTCATGGGGGAAACCAACAGTGAAAAGAGCCGTTCTAAGCTGGGAACCATGGTGTCTCTCCCTAGTCTACACAGAAACAGCACTTTGAGGGAAAGGGGCTGCTGGCGTTTGGTAGCAAAATCTCCTATTCTGAAGTGAAACATTTCGTTGTAAGCGGGTAGATCAGCCTGGCCACATTTTCTCAGCTGGCTCTAAAGGAGGGCACACTGTTGGCAGACTTACTTGAGGCCCTGCTTCCAAGGCTGAAAATTTTGCTTTCATTCCTCAGGTGGCACATTGGCTCAGAACTCCCCTACCCCAAGGATTCAGGGATGTGCAGGCCGATTTTTTGAGATCAGCCTTTCTGACTCTTTCATGGAGGAAACCAACTGGGTAAAGACCCGTTCTAAGCTGGGGACCATAGTGTCTTTCCCTAGTGTATACAGAAACAGCACTCTGAGGGAGAGGAGCTGCTGGCGTTTGGTAGAAACATCTGCTATGCTGAAGAGAAACATTTCGTTGTAAGCGGGTAGATTCAGCCTTGCCTCATTTTCTCAGCTGGCTATAAAGGAGGGCACTCTGTTGGCACACTTACTTGAGGCCCTGCTTCCCAGGCTGAAAACTCTGCTTTTTCTCCTTAGGTGGCACATTGGCTCAGAACTGCCCTACCCCTAGGATTCAGGGATGTGCAGCCCGATTAGTTAAGGTCAGCACCTCTGGCTCTTTCATGGGGGAAACCAACAGTGAAAAGAGCCGTTCTAAGCTGGGAACCATGGTGTCTTTCCCTAGTCTACACAGAAACAGCACGTTGAGGGAAAGGGGCTGCTGGCGTTTGGTAGCAAAATCTCCTATTCTGAAGTGAAACATTTCGTTGTAAGCGGGTAGATCAGCCTGGCCACATTTTCTCAGCTGCTTCTAAAGGAGGGCACACTGTTGGCAGACTTACTTGAGGCCCTGCTTCCCAGGCTGAAAACTCTGCTTTCTCTCCTTAGGTGGCACATTGGCTCAGAACTGCCCTACCCCTAGGATTCAGGGATGTGCAGGCCGATTTTTTGAGATCAGCCTTTCTGACTCTTTCATGGAGGAAACCAACTGGGTAAAGACCCGTTCTAAGCTGGGGACCATAGTGTATTTCCCTAGTGTACACAGAAACAGCACTCTGAGGGAGAGGAGCTGCTGGCGTTTGGTAGAAACATCTGCTATTGTGAAGAGAAACATTTCGTTGTAAGCGGGTAGATTCAGCCTTCCCTCAGTTTCTCAGCTGGCTATAAAGGAGGGCACTCTGTTGGCACACTTACTTGAGGCCCTGCTTCCCAGGCTGAAAACTCTGCTTTCTTTCCTTAGGTGGCACATTGGCTCAGAACTGCCCTACCCCTAGGATTCAGGGATGTGCAGCCCGATTAGTTGAGATCAGCACTTCTGGCTCTTTCATGGGGGAAACCAACAGTGAAAAGAGCCGTTCTAAGCTGGGAACCATGGTGTCTCTCCCTAGTCTACACAGAAACAGCACTTTGAGGGAAAGGGGCTGCTGGCGTTTGGTAGCAAAATCTCCTATTCTGAAGTGAAACATTTCGTTGTAAGCGGGTAGATCAGCCTGGCCACATTTTCTCAGCTGGCTCTAAAGGAGGGCACACTGTTGGCAGACTTACTTGAGGCCCTGCTTCCAAGGCTGAAAATTTTGCTTTCATTCCTCAGGTGGCACATTGGCTCAGAACTCCCCTACCCCAAGGATTCAGGGATGTGCAGGCCGATTTTTTGAGATCAGCCTTTCTGACTCTTTCATGGAGGAAACCAACTGGGTAAAGACCCGTTCTAAGCTGGGGACCATAGTGTCTTTCCCTAGTGTATACAGAAACAGCACTCTGAGGGAGAGGAGCTGCTGGCGTTTGGTAGAAACATCTGCTATGCTGAAGAGAAACATTTCGTTGTAAGCGGGTAGATTCAGCCTTGCCTCATTTTCTCAGCTGGCTATAAAGGAGGGCACTCTGTTGGCACACTTACTTGAGGCCCTGCTTCCCAGGCTGAAAACTCTGCTTTTTCTCCTTAGGTGGCACATTGGCTCAGACCTGCCCTACCCCTAGGATTCAGGGATGTGCAGCCCGATTAGTTAAGGTCAGCACCTCTGGCTCTTTCATGGGGGAAACCAACAGTGAAAAGAGCCGTTCTAAGCTGGGAACCATGGTGTCTTTCCCTAGTCTACACAGAAACAGCACGTTGAGGGAAAGGGGCTGCTGGCGTTTGGTAGCAAAATCTCCTATTCTGAAGTGAAACATTTCGTTGTAAGCGGGTAGATCAGCCTGGGCACATTTTCTCAGCTGCTTCTAAAGGAGGGCACACTGTTGGCAGACTTACTTGAGGCCCTGCTTCCCAGGCTGAAAACTCTGCTTTCTCTCCTTAGGTGGCACATTGGCTCAGAACTGCCCTACCCCTAGGATTCAGGGATGTGCAGGCCGATTTTTTGAGATCAGCCTTTCTGACTCTTTCATGGAGGAAACCAACTGGGTAAAGACCCGTTCTAAGCTGGGGACCATAGTGTATTTCCCTAGTGTACACAGAAACAGCACTCTGAGGGAGAGGAGCTGCTGGCGTTTGGTAGAAACATCTGCTATTGTGAAGAGAAACATTTCGTTGTAAGCGGGTAGATTCAGCCTTCCCTCAGTTTCTCAGCTGGCTATAAAGGAGGGCACTCTGTTGGCACACTTACTTGAGGCCCTGCTTCCCAGGCTGAAAACTCTGCTTTCTTTCCTTAGGTGGCACATTGGCTCAGAACTGCCCTACCCCTAGGATTCAGGGATGTGCAGCCCGATTAGTTGAGATCAGCACTTCTGGCTCTTTCATGGGGGAAACCAACAGTGAAAAGAGCCGTTCTAAGCTGGGAACCATGGTGTCTCTCCCTAGTCTACACAGAAACAGCACTTTGAGGGAAAGGGGCTGCTGGCGTTTGGTAGCAAAATCTCCTATTCTGAAGTGAAACATTTCGTTGTAAGCGGGTAGATCAGCCTGGCCACATTTTCTCAGCTGGCTCTAAAGGAGGGCACACTGTTGGCAGACTTACTTGAGGCCCTGCTTCCAAGGCTGAAAATTTTGCTTTCATTCCTTAGGTGGCACATTGGCTCAGAACTCCCCTACCCCAAGGATTCAGGGATGTGCAGGCCGATTTTTTGAGATCAGCCTTTCTGACTCTTTCATGGAGGAAACCAACTGGGTAAAGACCCGTTCTAAGCTGGGGACCATAGTGTCTTTCCCTAGTGTATACAGAAACAGCACTCTGAGGGAGAGGAGCTGCTGGCGTTTGGTAGAAACATCTGCTATGCTGAAGAGAAACATTTCGTTGTAAGCGGGTAGATTCAGCCTTGCCTCATTTTCTCAGCTGGCTATAAAGGAGGGCACTCTGTTGGCACACTTACTTGAGGCCCTGCTTCCCAGGCTGAAAACTCTGCTTTTTCTCCTTAGGTGGCACATTGGCTCAGAACTGCCCTACCCCTAGGATTCAGGGATGTGCAGCCCGATTAGTTAAGGTCAGCACCTCTGGCTCTTTCATGGGGGAAACCAACAGTGAAAAGAGCCTTTCTAACCTGGGAACCATGGTGTCTTTCCCTAGTCTACACAGAAACAGCACTTTGAGGGAAAGGGGCTGCTGGCGTTTGGTAGCAAAATCTCCTATTCTGAAGTGAAACATTTCGTTGTAAGCGGGTAGATCAGCCTGGCCACATTTTCTCAGCTGGCTCTAAAGGAGGGCACACTGTTGGCAGACTTACTTGAGGCCCTGCTTCCAAGGCTGAAAATTTTGCTTTCATTCCTCAGGTGGCACATTGGCTCAGAACTCCCCTACCCCAAGGATTCAGGGATGTGCAGGCCGATTTTTTGAGATCAGCCTTTCTGACTCTTTCATGGAGGAAACAAACTGGGTAAAGACCCGTTCTACGCTGGGGACCATAGTGTCTTTCCCTAGTGTATACAGAAACAGCACTCTGAGGGAGAGGAGCTGCTGGTGTTTGGTAGAAACATCTGCTATTCTGAAGAGAAACATTTCGTTGTAAGCGGGTAGATTCAGCCTTGCCTCATTTTCTCAGCTGTCTATAAAGGAGGGCACTCTGTTGGCACACTTACTTGAGGCCCTGCTTCCCAGGCTGAAAACTCTGCTTTTTCTCCTTAGGTGGCACATTGGCTCAGAACTGCCCTACCCCTAGGATTCAGGGATGTGCAGCCCGATTAGTTAAGGTCAGCACCTCTGGCTCTTTCATGGGGGAAACCAACAGTGAAAAGAGCCGTTCTAAGCTGGGAACCATGGTGTCTTTCCCTAGTCTACACAGAAACAGCACGTTGAGGGAAAGGGGCTGCTGGCGTTTCGTAGCAAAATCTCCTATTCTGAAGTGAAACATTTCGTTGTAAGCGGGTAGATCAGCCTGGCCACATTTTCTCAGCTGGCTCTAAAGGAGGGCACACTGTTGGCAGACTTACTTGAGGCCCTGCTTCCCAGGCTGAAAATTTTGCTTTCATTCCTTAGGTGGCACATTGGCTCAGAACTCCCCTACCCCAAGGATTCAGGGATGTGCAGGCCGATTTTTTGAGATCAGCCTTTCTGACTCTTTCATGGAGGAAACCAACTGGGTAAAGACCCGTTCTAAGCTGGGGACCATAGTGTCTTTCCCTAGTGTATACAGAAACAGCACTCTGAGGGAGAGGAGCTGCTGGCGTTTGGTAGAAACATCTGCTATTCTGAAGAGAAACAGTTCGTTGTAAGCGGGTAGATTCAGCATTGCCTGCTTTTCTCAGCTGGCTATAAAGGAGGGCACTCTGTTGGCACACTTACTTGAGGCCCTGCTTCCCAGGCTGAAAACTCTGCTTTTTCTCCTTAGGTGGCACATTGGCTCAGAACTGCCCTACCCCTAGGATTCAGGGATGTGCAGCCCGATTAGTTGAGATCAGCACTTCTGGCTCTTTCATGGGGGAAACCAACAGTGAAAAGAGCCGTTCTAAGCTGGGAACCATGGTGTCTCTCCCTAGTCTACACAGAAACAGCACTTTGAGGGAAAGGGGCTGCTGGCGTTTGGTAGCAAAATCTCCTATTCTGAAGTGAAACATTTCGTTGTACGCGGGTAGATCAGCCTGGCCACATTTTCTCAGCTGGCTCTAAAGGAGGGCACACTGTTGGCAGACTCATTGAGGCCCTGCTTCCCAGGCTGAAAATTTTGCTTTCATTCCTTAGGTGGCACATTGGCTCAGAACTCCCCTACCCCAAGGATTCAGGGATGTGCAGGCCGATTTTTTGAGATCAGCCTTTCTGACTCTTTCATGGAGGAAACCACCTGGGAAAAGACCCGTTCTAAGCTGGGGACCATAGTGTCTTTCCCTAGTGTACACAGAAACAGCACTCTGAGGGAGAGGAGCTGCTGGCGTTTGGTAGAAACATCTGCTATTCTGAAGAGAAACATTTCGTTGTAAGCGGGTAGATTCAGCCTTGCCTCAGTTTCTCAGCTGGCTCTAAAGGAGGGCACTCTGTTGGCACACTTACCTGAGGCCCTGCTTCCCAGGCTGAAAACTCTGCTTTCTCTCCTTAGGTGGCACATTGGCTCAGAACTGCCCTACCCGTAGGATTCAGGGATGTGCAGGCCGATTTTTTGATATCAGCCTTTCTGACTCTTTCATGGAGGAAACCAACTGGGTAAAGACCCGTTCTAAGCCTGGGACCATAGTGTATTTCCCTAGTGTACACAGAATCAGCACTCTGAGGGAGAGGAGCTGCTGGCGTTTGGTAGAAACATCTGCTATTGTGAAGAGAAACATTTCGTTGTAAGCGGGTAGATTCAGCCTTCCCTCAGTTTCTCAGCTGGCTATAAAGGAGGGCACTCTGTTGGCACACTTACTTGAGGCCCTGCTTCCCAGGCTGAAAACTCTGCTTTCTTTCCTTAGGTGGCACATTGGCTCAGAACTGCCCTACCCCTAGGATTCAGGGATGTGCAGCCCGATTAGTTGAGATCAGCACTTCTGGCTCTTTCATGGGGGAAACCAACAGTGAAAAGAGCCGTTCTAAGCTGGGAACCATGGTGTCTCTCCCTAGTCTACACAGAAACAGCACTTTGAGGGAAAGGGGCTGCTGGCGTTTGGTAGCAAAATCTCCTATTCTGAAGTGAAACATTTCGTTGTAAGCGGGTAGATCAGCCTGGCCACATTTTCTCAGCTGGCTCTAAAGGAGGGCACACTGTTGGCAGACTTACTTGAGGCCCTGCTTCCAAGGCTGAAAATTTTGCTTTCATTCCTCAGGTGGCACATTGGCTCAGAACTCCCCTACCCCAAGGATTCAGGGATGTGCAGGCCGATTTTTTGAGATCAGCCTTTCTGACTCTTTCATGGAGGAAACCAACTGGGTAAAGACCCGTTCTAAGCTGGGGACCATAGTGTCTTTCCCTAGTGTATACAGAAACAGCACTCTGAGGGAGAGGAGCTGCTGGCGTTTGGTAGAAACATCTGCTATGCTGAAGAGAAACATTTCGTTGTAAGCGGGTAGATTCAGCCTTGCCTCATTTTCTCAGCTGGCTATAAAGGAGGGCACTCTGTTGGCACACTTACTTGAGGCCCTGCTTCCCAGGCTGAAAACTCTGCTTTTTCTCCTTAGGTGGCACATTGGCTCAGAACTGCCCTACCCCTAGGATTCAGGGATGTGCAGCCCGATTAGTTAAGGTCAGCACCTCTGGCTCTTTCATGGGGGAAACCAACAGTGAAAAGAGCCGTTCTAAGCTGGGAACCATGGTGTCTTTCCCTAGTCTACACAGAAACAGCACGTTGAGGGAAAGGGGCTGCTGGCGTTTGGTAGCAAAATCTCCTATTCTGAAGTGAAACATTTCGTTGTAAGCGGGTAGATCAGCCTGGCCACATTTTCTCAGCTGCTTCTAAAGGAGGGCACACTGTTGGCAGACTTACTTGAGGCCCTGCTTCCCAGGCTGAAAACTCTGCTTTCTCTCCTTAGGTGGCACATTGGCTCAGAACTGCCCTACCCCTAGGATTCAGGGATGTGCAGGCCGATTTTTTGAGATCAGCCTTTCTGACTCTTTCATGGAGGAAACCAACTGGGTAAAGACCCGTTCTAAGCTGGGGACCATAGTGTATTTCCCTAGTGTACACAGAAACAGCACTCTGAGGGAGAGGAGCTGCTGGCGTTTGGTAGAAACATCTGCTATTGTGAAGAGAAACATTTCGTTGTAAGCGGGTAGATTCAGCCTTCCCTCAGTTTCTCAGCTGGCTATAAAGGAGGGCACTCTGTTGGCACACTTACTTGAGGCCCTGCTTCCCAGGCTGAAAACTCTGCTTTCTTTCCTTAGGTGGCACATTGGCTCAGAACTGCCCTACCCCTAGGATTCAGGGATGTGCAGCCCGATTAGTTGAGATCAGCACTTCTGGCTCTTTCATGGGGGAAACCAACAGTGAAAAGAGCCGTTCTAAGCTGGGAACCATGGTGTCTCTCCCTAGTCTACACAGAAACAGCACTTTGAGGGAAAGGGGCTGCTGGCGTTTGGTAGCAAAATCTCCTATTCTGAAGTGAAACATTTCGTTGTAAGCGGGTAGATCAGCCTGGCCACATTTTCTCAGCTGGCTCTAAAGGAGGGCACACTGTTGGCAGACTTACTTGAGGCCCTGCTTCCAAGGCTGAAAATTTTGCTTTCATTCCTCAGGTGGCACATTGGCTCAGAACTCCCCTACCCCAAGGATTCAGGGATGTGCAGGCCGATTTTTTGAGATCAGCCTTTCTGACTCTTTCATGGAGGAAACCAACTGGGTAAAGACCCGTTCTAAGCTGGGGACCATAGTGTCTTTCCCTAGTGTATACAGAAACAGCACTCTGAGGGAGAGGAGCTGCTGGCGTTTGGTAGAAACATCTGCTATGCTGAAGAGAAACATTTCGTTGTAAGCGGGTAGATTCAGCCTTGCCTCATTTTCTCAGCTGGCTATAAAGGAGGGCACTCTGTTGGCACACTTACTTGAGGCCCTGCTTCCCAGGCTGAAAACTCTGCTTTTTCTCCTTAGGTGGCACATTGGCTCAGAACTGCCCTACCCCTAGGATTCAGGGATGTGCAGCCCGATTAGTTAAGGTCAGCACCTCTGGCTCTTTCATGGGGGAAACCAACAGTGAAAAGAGCCTTTCTAACCTGGGAACCATGGTGTCTTTCCCTAGTCTACACAGAAACAGCACTTTGAGGGAAAGGGGCTGCTGGCGTTTGGTAGCAAAATCTCCTATTCTGAAGTGAAACATTTCGTTGTAAGCGGGTAGATTCAGCCTGGCCACATATTCTCAGCTGGCTCTAAAACAGGGCACTCTGTTGGCAGACTTACTTGAGGCCCTGATTCCCAGGCTGAAAATTTTGCTTTCATTCCTTAGGTGGCACATTGGCTCAGAACTCCCCTACCCCAAGGATTCAGGGATGTGCAGGCCGATTTTGTGAGATCAGCCTTTCTGACTCTTTCATGGAGGAAACCAACTGGGAAAAGACCCGTTCTAAGCTGGGGACCATAGTGTCTTTCCCTAGTGTACACAGAAACAGCACTCTGAGGGAGAGGAGCTGCTGGCGTTTGGTAGAAACATCTGCTATTTTGAAGAGAAACATTTCGTTGTAAGCGGGTAGATTCAGCCTTGCCTCAGTTTCTCAGCTGGCTCTAAAGGAGGGCACTCTGTTGGCACACTTACTTGAGGCCCTGCTTCCCAGGTTGAAAACTCTGCTTTCTTTCCTTAGGTGGCACATTGGCTCAGAACTGCCCTACCCCTAGGATTCAGGGATGTGCAGCCCGATTAGTTGAGATCAGCACTTCTGGCTCTTTCATGGGGGAAACCAACAGTGAAAAGAGCCTTTCTAACCTGGGAACCATGGTGTCTTTCCCTAGTCTACACAGAAACAGCACTTTGAGGGAAAGGGGCTGCTGGCGTTTGGTAGCAAAATCTCCTATTCTGAAGTGAAACATTTCGTTGTAAGCGGGTAGATCAGCCTGGCCACATTTTCTCAGCTGGCTCTAAAGGAGGGCACACTGCTGGCATACTTACTTGAGGCCCTGCTTCCCAGGCTGAAAATTTTGCTTTCATTCCTTAGGTGGCACATTGGCTCAGAACTCCCCTACCCCAAGGATTCAGGGATGTGCAGGCCGATTTTTTGAGATCAGCCTTTCTGACTCTTTCATGGAGGAAACCAACTGGGAAAAGACCCGTTCTAAGCTGGGGACCATAGTGTCTTTCCCTAGTGTACACAGAAACAGCACTCTGAGGGAGAGGAGCTGCTGGCGTTTGGTAGAAACATCTGCTATTCTGAAGAGAAACATTTCGTTGTAAGCGGGTAGATTCAGCCTTGCCTCATTTTCTCAGCTGGCTATAAAGGAGGGCACTCTATTGGCACACTTACTTGAGGCCCTGCTTCCCAGGCTGAAAACTCTGCTTTCTTTCCTTAGGTGGCACATTGGCTCAGAACTGCCCTACCCCTAGGATTCAGGGATGTGCAGCCCGATTAGTTGAGATCAGCACTTCTGGCTCTTTCATGGGGGAAACCAACAGTGAAAAGAGCCGTTCTAAGCTGGGAACCATGGTGTCTCTCCCTAGTCTACACAGAAACAGCACTTTGAGGGAAAGGGGCTGCTGGCGTTTGGTAGCAAAATCTCCTATTCTGAAGTGAAACATTTCGTTGTAAGCGGGTAGATCAGCCTGGCCACATTTTCTCAGCTGGCTCTAAAGGAGGGCACACTGTTGGCAGACTTACTTGAGGCCCTGCTTCCAAGGCTGAAAATTTTGCTTTCATTCCTCAGGTGGCACATTGGCTCAGAACTCCCCTACCCCAAGGATTCAGGGATGTGCAGGCCGATTTTTTGAGATCAGCCTTTCTGACTCTTTCATGGAGGAAACCAACTGGGTAAAGACCCGTTCTAAGCTGGGGACCATAGTGTCTTTCCCTAGTGTATACAGAAACAGCACTCTGAGGGAGAGGAGCTGCTGGCGTTTGGTAGAAACATCTGCTATGCTGAAGAGAAACATTTCGTTGTAAGCGGGTAGATTCAGCCTTTCCTCATTTTCTCAGCTGGCTATAAAGGAGGGCACTCTGTTGGCACACTTACTTGAGGCCCTGCTTCCCAGGCTGAAAACTCTGCTTTTTCTCCTTAGGTGGCACATTGGCTCAGAACTGCCCTACCCCTAGGATTCAGGGATGTGCAGCCCGATTAGTTAAGGTCAGCACCTCTGGCTCTTTCATGGGGGAAACCAACAGTGAAAAGAGCCTTTCTAACCTGGGAACCATGGTGTCTTTCCCTAGTCTACACAGAAACAGCACTTTGAGGGAAAGGGGCTGCTGGCGTTTGGTAGCAAAATCTCCTATTCTGAAGTGAAACATTTCGTTGTAAGCGGGTAGATTCAGCCTGGCCACATATTCTCAGCTGGCTCTAAAACAGGGCACTCTGTTGGCAGACTTACTTGAGGCCCTGATTCCCAGGCTGAAAATTTTGCTTTCATTCCTTAGGTGGCACATTGGCTCAGAACTCCCCTACCCCAAGGATTCAGGGATGTGCAGGCCGATTTTGTGAGATCAGCCTTTCTGACTCTTTCATGGAGGAAACCAACTGGGAAAAGACCCGTTCTAAGCTGGGGACCATAGTGTCTTTCCCTAGTGTATACAGAAACAGCACTCTGAGGGAGAGGAGCTGCTGGCGTTTGGTAGAAACATCTGCTATTCTGAAGATAAACAGTTCGTTGTAAGCGGGTAGATTCAGCATTGCCTGCTTTTCTCAGCTGGCTCTAAAGGAGGGCACTCTGTTGGTACACTTACTTGAGGCCCTGCTTCCCAGGCTGAAAACTCTGCTTTTTCTCCTTAGGTGGCACATTGGCTCAGAACTGCCCTACCCCTAGGATTCAGGGATGTGCAGCCCGATTAGTTAAGGTCAGCACCTCTGGCTCTTTCATGGGGGAAACCAACAGTGAAAAGAGCCGTTCTAAGCTGGGAACCATGGTGTCTTTCCCTAGTCTACACAGAAACAGCACGTTGAGGGAAAGGGGCTGCTGGCGTTTGGTAGCAAAATCTATTCTGAAGTGAAACATTTCGTTGTAAGCGGGTAGATCAGCCTGGCCACATTTTCTCAGCTGCTTCTAAAGGAGGGCACACTGTTGGCAGACTTACTTGAGGCCCTGCTTCCCAGGCTGAAAACTCTGCTTTCTCTCCTTAGGTGGCACATTGGCTCAGAACTGCCCTACCCCTAGGATGCAGGGATGTGCAGGCCGATTTTTTGAGATCAGCCTTTCTGACTCTTTCATGGAGGAAACCAACTGGGAAAAGACCCGTTCTAAGCTGGGGACCATAGTGTCTTTCCCTAGTGTACACAGAAACAGCACTCTGAGGGAGAGGAGGTGCTGGCGTTTGATAGAAACATCTGCTATTCTGAAGAGAAACATTTCGTTGTAAGCGGGTAGATTCAGCCTTGCCTCAGTTTCTCAGCTGGCTCTAAAGGAGGGCACTCTGTTGGCACACTTACTTGAGGCCCTGCTTCCCAGGCTGAAAACTCTGCTTTTTCTCCTTAGGTGGCACATTGGCTCAGAACTGCCCTACCCCTAGGATTCAGGGATGTGCAGCCCGATTAGTTAAGGTCAGCACCTCTGGCTCTTTCATGGGGGAAACCAACAGTGAAAAGAGCCGTTCTAAGCTGGGAACCATGGTGTCTTTCCCTAGTCTACACAGAAACAGCACGTTGAGGGAAAGGGGCTGCTGGCGTTTGGTAGCAAAATCTCCTATTCTGAAGTGAAACATTTCGTTGTAAGCGGGTAGATCAGCCTGGCCACATTTTCTCAGCTGGCTCTAAAGGAGGGCACATTGTTGGCAGACTTACTTGAGGCCCTGCTTCCCAGGCTGAAAATTTTGCTTTCATTCCTTAGGTGGCACATTGGCTCAGAACTCCCCTACCCCAAGGATTCAGGGATGTGCAGGCCGATTTTTTGAGATCAGCCTTTCTGACTCTTTCATGGAGGAAACCAACTGGGTAAAGACCCGTTCTAAGCTGGGGACCATAGTGTCTTTCCCTAGTGTATACAGAAACAGCACTCTGAGGGAGAGGAGCTGCTGGCGTTTGGTAGAAACATCTGCTATTCTGAAGAGAAACATTTCGTTGTAAGCGGGTAGATTCAGCCTTGCCTGCTTTTCTCAGCTGGCTATAAAGGAGGGCACTCTGTTGGCACACTTACTTGAGGCCCTGCTTCCCAGGCTGAAAACTCTGCTTTTTCTCCTTAGGTGGCACATTGGCTCAGAACTGCCCTACCCCTAGGATTCAGGGATGTGCAGCCCGATTAGTTAAGGTCAGCACCTCTGGCTCTTTCATGGGGGAAACCAACAGTGAAAAGAGCCGTTCTAAGCTGGGAACCATGGTGTCTTTCCCTAGTCTACACAGAAACAGCACGTTGAGGGAAAGGGGCTGCTGGCGTTTGGTAGCAAAATCTCCTATTCTGAAGTGAAACATTTCGTTGTAAGCGGGTAGATCAGCCTGGCCACATTTTCTCAGCTGCTTCTAAAGGAGGGCACACTGTTGGCAGACTTACTTGAGGCCCTGCTTCCCAGGCTGAAAACTCTGCTTTCTCTCCTTAGGTGGCACATTGGCTCAGAACTGCCCTACCCCTAGGATTCAGGGATGTGCAGGCCGATTTTTTGATATCAGCCTTTCTGACTCTTTCATGGAGGAAACCAACTGGGTAAAGACCCGTTCTAAGCTGGGGACCATAGTGTATTTCCCTAGTGTACACAGAAACAGCACTCTGAGGGAGAGGAGCTGCTGGCGTTTGGTAGAAACATCTGCTATTGTGAAGAGAAACATTTCGTTGTAAGCGGGTAGATTCAGCCTTCCCTCAGTTTCTCAGCTGGCTATAAAGGAGGGCACTCTGTTGGCACACTTACTTGAGGCCCTGCTTCCCAGGCTGAAAACTCTGCTTTCTTTCCTTAGGTGGCACATTGGCTCAGAACTGCCCTACCCCTAGGATTCAGGGATGTGCAGCCCGATTAGTTGAGATCAGCACTTCTGGCTCTTTCATGGGGGAAACCAACAGTGAAAAGAGCCGTTCTAAGCTGGGAACCATGGTGTCTCTCCCTAGTCTACACAGAAACAGCACTTTGAGGGAAAGGGGCTGCTGGCGTTTGGTAGCAAAATCTCCTATTCTGAAGTGAAACATTTCGTTGTAAGCGGGTAGATCAGCCTGGCCACATTTTCTCAGCTGGCTCTAAAGGAGGGCACACTGTTGGCAGACTTACTTGAGGCCCTGCTTCCAAGGCTGAAAATTTTGCTTTCATTCCTCAGGTGGCACATTGGCTCAGAACTCCCCTACCCCAAGGATTCAGGGATGTGCAGGCCGATTTTTTGAGATCAGCCTTTCTGACTCTTTCATGGAGGAAACCAACTGGGTAAAGACCCGTTCTAAGCTGGGGACCATAGTGTCTTTCCCTAGTGTATACAGAAACAGCACTCTGAGGGAGAGGAGCTGCTGGCGTTTGGTAGAAACATCTGCTATGCTGAAGAGAAACATTTCGTTGTAAGCGGGTAGATTCAGCCTTGCCTCATTTTCTCAGCTGGCTATAAAGGAGGGCACTCTGTTGGCACACTTACTTGAGGCCCTGCTTCCCAGGCTGAAAACTCTGCTTTTTCTCCTTAGGTGGCACATTGGCTCAGAACTGCCCTACCCCTAGGATTCAGGGATGTGCAGCCCGATTAGTTAAGGTCAGCACCTCTGGCTCTTTCATGGGGGAAACCAACAGTGAAAAGAGCCTTTCTAACCTGGGAACCATGGTGTCTTTCCCTAGTCTACACAGAAACAGCACTTTGAGGGAAAGGGGCTGCTGGCGTTTGGTAGCAAAATCTCCTATTCTGAAGTGAAACATTTCGTTGTAAGCGGGTAGATCAGCCTGGCCACATTTTCTCAGCTGGCTCTAAAGGAGGGCACACTGTTGGCAGACTTACTTGAGGCCCTGCTTCCCAGGCTGAAAATTTTGCTTTCATTCCTTAGGTGGCACATTGGCTCAGAACTCCCCTACCCCAAGGATTCAGGGATGTGCAGGCCGATTTTTTGAGATCAGCCTTTCTGACTCTTTCATGGAGGAAACCAACTGGGTAAAGACCCGTTCTAAGCTGGGGACCATAGTGTCTTTCCCTAGTGTATACAGAAACAGCACTCTGAGGGAGAGGAGCTGCTGGCGTTTGGTAGAAACATCTGCTATTCTGAAGAGAAACAGTTCGTTGTAAGCGGGTAGATTCAGCATTGCCTGCTTTTCTCAGCTGGCTATAAAGGAGGGCACTCTGTTGGCACACTTACTTGAGGCCCTGCTTCCCAGGCTGAAAACTCTGCTTTTTCTCCTTAGGTGGCACATTGGCTCAGAACTGCCCTACCCCTAGGATTCAGGGATGTGCAGCCCGATTAGTTGAGATCAGCACTTCTGGCTCTTTCATGGGGGAAACCAACAGTGAAAAGAGCCGTTCTAAGCTGGGAACCTTGGTGTCTCTCCCTAGTCTACACAGAAACAGCACTTTGAGGGAAAGGGGCTGCTGGCGTTTGGTAGCAAAATCTCCTATTCTGAAGTGAAACATTTCGTTGTACGCGGGTAGATCAGCCTGGCCACATTTTCTCAGCTGGCTCTAAAGGAGGGCACACTGTTGGCAGACTCATTGAGGCCCTGCTTCCCAGGCTGAAAATTTTGCTTTCATTCCTTAGGTGGCACATTGGCTCAGAACTCCCCTACCCCAAGGATTCAGGGATGTGCAGGCCGATTTTTTGAGATCAGCCTTTCTGACTCTTTCATGGAGGAAACCACCTGGGAAAAGACCCGTTCTAAGCTGGGGACCATAGTGTCTTTCCCTAGTGTACACAGAAACAGCACTCTGAGGGAGAGGAGCTGCTGGCGTTTGGTAGAAACATCTGCTATTCTGAAGAGAAACATTTCGTTGTAAGCGGGTAGATTCAGCCTTGCCTCAGTTTCTCAGCTGGCTCTAAAGGAGGGCACTCTGTTGGCACACTTACTTGAGGCCCTGCTTCCCAGGCTGAAAACTCTGCTTTTTCTCCTTAGGTGGCACATTGGCTCAGAACTGCCCTACCCCTAGGATTCAGGGATGTGCAGCCCGATTAGTTAAGGTCAGCACCTCTGGCTCTTTCATGGGGGAAACCAACAGTGAAAAGAGCCGTTCTAAGCTGGGAACCATGGTGTCTTTCCCTAGTCTACACAGAAACAGCACGTTGAGGGAAAGGGGCTGCTGGCGTTTGGTAGCAAAATCTCCTATTCTGAAGTGAAACATTTCGTTGTAAGCGGGTAGATCAGCCTGGCCACATTTTCTCAGCTGGCTCTAAAGGAGGGCACACTGTTGGCAGACTTACTTGAGGCCCTGCTTCCCAGGCTGAAAATTTTGCTTTCATTCCTTAGGTGGCACATTGGCTCAGAACTCCCCTACCCCAAGGATTCAGGGATGTGCAGGCCGATTTTTTGAGATCAGCCTTTCTGACTCTTTCATGGAGGAAACCACCTGGGAAAAGACCCGTTCTAAGCTGGGGACCATAGTGTCTTTCCCTAGTGTACACAGAAACAGCACTCTGAGGGAGAGGAGCTGCTGGCGTTTGGTAGAAACATCTGCTATTCTGAAGAGAAACATTTCGTTGTAAGCGGGTAGATTCAGCCTTGCCTCAGTTTCTCAGCTGGCTCTAAAGGAGGGCACTCTGTTGGCACACTTACTTGAGGCCCTGCTTCCCAGGCTGAAAACTCTGCTTTTTCTCCTTAGGTGGCACATTGGCTCAGAACTGCCCTACCCCTAGGATTCAGGGATGTGCAGCCCGATTAGTTAAGGTCAGCACCTCTGGCTCTTTCATGGGGGAAACCAACAGTGAAAAGAGCCGTTCTAAGCTGGGAACCATGGTGTCTTTCCCTAGTCTACACAGAAACAGCACGTTGAGGGAAAGGGGCTGCTGGCGTTTGGTAGCAAAATCTCCTATTCTGAAGTGAAACATTTCGTTGTAAGCGGGTAGATCAGCCTGGCCACATTTTCTCAGCTGGCTCTAAAGGAGGGCACACTGTTGGCAGACTTACTTGAGGCCCTGCTTCCCAGGCTGAAAATTTTGCTTTCATTCCTTAGGTGGCACATTGGCTCAGAACTCCCCTACCCCAAGGATTCAGGGATGTGCAGGCCGATTTTTTGAGATCAGCCTTTCTGACTCTTTCATGGAGGAAACCAACTGGGTAAAGACCCGTTCTAAGCTGGGGACCATAGTGTCTTTCCCTAGTGTATACAGAAACAGCACTCTGAGGGAGAGGAGCTGCTGGCGTTTGGTAGAAACATCTGCTATTCTGAAGAGAAACATTTCGTTGTAAGCGGGTAGATTCAGCCTTGCCTGCTTTTCTCAGCTGGCTATAAAGGAGGGCACTCTGTTGGCACACTTACTTGAGGCCCTGCTTCCCAGGTTGAAAACTCTGCTTTTTCTCCTTAGGTGGCACATTGGCTCAGAACTGCCCTACCCCTAGGATTCAGGGATGTGCAGCCCGATTAGTTAAGGTCAGCACCTCTGGCTCTTTCATGGGGGAAACCAACAGTGAAAAGAGCCGTTCTAAGCTGGGAACCATGGTGTCTTTCCCTAGTCTACACAGAAACAGCACGTTGAGGGAAAGGGGCTGCTGGCGTTTGGTAGCAAAATCTCCTATTCTGAAGTGAAACATTTCGTTGTAAGCGGGTAGATCAGCCTGGCCACATTTTCTCAGCTGGCTCTAAAGGAGGGCACACTGTTGGCAGACTTACTTGAGGCCCTGCTTCCCAGGCTGAAAATTTTGCTTTCATTCCTTAGGTGGCACATTGGCTCAGAACTCCCCTACCCCAAGGATTCAGGGATGTGCAGGCCGATTTTCTGAGATCAGCCTTTCTGACTCTTTCATGGAGGAAACCAACTGGGAAAAGACCCGTTCTAAGCTGGGGACCATAGTGTCTTTCCCTAGTGTACACAGAAACAGCACTCTGAGGGAGAGGAGGTGCTGGCGTTTGGTAGAAACATCTGCTATTCTGAAGAGAAACATTTCGTTGTAAGCGGGTAGATTCAGCCTTGCCTCAGTTTCTCAGCTGGCTCTAAAGGAGGGCACTCTGTTTGCACACTTACTTGAGGCCCTGCTTCCCAGGCTGAAAACTCTGCTTTTTCTCCTTAGGTGGCACATTGGCTCAGAACTGCCCTACCCCTAGGATTCAGGGATGTGCAGCCCGATTAGTTAAGGTCAGCACCTCTGGCTCTTTCATGGGGGAAACCAACAGTGAAAAGAGCCGTTCTAAGCTGGGAACCATGGTGTCTTTCCCTAGTCTACACAGAAACAGCACGTTGAGGGAAAGGGGCTGCTGGCGTTTGGTAGCAAAATCTCCTATTCTGAAGTGAAACATTTCGTTGTAAGCGGGTAGATCAGCCTGGCCACATTTTCTCAGCTGGCTCTAAAGGAGGGCACACTGTTGGCAGACTTACTTGAGGCCCTGCTTCCCAGGCTGAAAATTTTGCTTTCATTCCTCAGGTGGCACATTGGCTCAGAACTCCCCTACCCCAAGGATTCAGGGATGTGCAGGCCGATTTTTTGAGATCAGCCTTTCTGACTCTTTCATGGAGGAAACCAACTGGGTAAAGACCCGTTCTAAGCTGGGGACCATAGTGTCTTTCCCTAGTGTATACAGAAACAGCACTCTGAGGGAGAGGAGCTGCTGGCGTTTGGTAGAAACATCTGCTATGCTGAAGAGAAACATTTCGTTGTAAGCGGGTAGATTCAGCCTTGCCTCATTTTCTCAGCTGGCTATAAAGGAGGGCACTCTGTTGGCACACTTACTTGAGGCCCTGCTTCCCAGGCTGAAAACTCTGCTATTTCTCCTTAGGTGGCACATTGGCTCAGAACTGCCCTACCCCTAGGATTCAGGGATGTGCAGCCCGATTAGTTAAGGTCAGCACCTCTGGCTCTTTCATGGGGGAAACCAACAGTGAAAAGAGCCTTTCTAACCTGGGAACCATGGTGTCTTTCCCTAGTCTACACAGAAACAGCACTTTGAGGGAAAGGGGCTGCTGGCGTTTGGTAGCAAAATCTCCTATTCTGAAGTGAAACATTTCGTTGTAAGCGGGTAGATCAGCCTGGCCACATTTTCTCAGCTGGCTCTAAAGGAGGGCACACTGTTGGCAGACTTACTTGAGGCCCTGCTTCCCAGGCTGAAAATTTTGCTTTCATTCCTTAGGTGGCACATTGGCTCAGAACTCCCCTACCCCAAGGATTCAGGGATGTGCAGGCCGATTTTTTGAGATCAGCCTTTCTGACTCTTTCATGGAGGAAACCACCTGGGAAAAGACCCGTTCTAAGCTGGGGACCATAGTGTCTTTCCCTAGTGTACACAGAAACAGCACTCTGAGGGAGAGGAGCTGCTGGCGTTTGGTAGAAACATCTGCTATTCTGAAGAGAAACATTTCGTTGTAAGCGGGTAGATTCAGCCTTGCCTCAGTTTCTCAGCTGGCTCTAAAGGAGGGCACTCTGTTGGCACACTTACTTGAGGCCCTGCTTCCCAGGCTGAAAACTCTGCTTTCTCTCCTTAGGTGGCACATTGGCTCAGAACTGCCCTACCCGTAGGATTCAGGGATGTGCAGGCCGATTTTTTGATATCAGCCTTTCTGACTCTTTCATGGAGGAAACCAACTGGGTAAAGACCCGTTCTAAGCCTGGGACCATAGTGTATTTCCCTAGTGTACACAGAAACAGCACTCTGAGGGAGAGGAGCTGCTGGCGTTTGGTAGAAACATCTGCTATTGTGAAGAGAAACATTTCGTTGTAAGCGGGTAGATTCAGCCTTCCCTCAGTTTCTCAGCTGGCTATAAAGGAGGGCACTCTGTTGGCACACTTACTTGAGGCCCTGCTTCCCAGGCTGAAAACTCTGCTTTCTTTCCTTAGGTGGCACATTGGCTCAGAACTGCCCTACCCCTAGGATTCAGGGATGTGCAGCCCGATTAGTTGAGATCAGCACTTCTGGCTCTTTCATGGGGGAAACCAACAGTGAAAAGAGCCGTTCTAAGCTGGGAACCATGGTGTCTCTCCCTAGTCTACACAGAAACAGCACTTTGAGGGAAAGGGGCTGCTGGCGTTTGGTAGCAAAATCTCCTATTCTGAAGTGAAACATTTCGTTGTAAGCGGGTAGATCAGCCTGGCCACATTTTCTCAGCTGGCTCTAAAGGAGGGCACACTGTTGGCAGACTTACTTGAGGCCCTGCTTCCAAGGCTGAAAATTTTGCTTTCATTCCTCAGGTGGCACATTGGCTCAGAACTCCCCTACCCCAAGGATTCAGGGATGTGCAGGCCGATTTTTTGAGATCAGCCTTTCTGACTCTTTCATGGAGGAAACCAACTGGGTAAAGACCCGTTCTAAGCTGGGGACCATAGTGTCTTTCCCTAGTGTACACAGAAACAGCACTCTGAGGGAGAGGAGCTGCTGGCGTTTGGTAGAAACATCTGCTATGCTGAAGAGAAACATTTCGTTGTAAGCGGGTAGATTCAGCCTTGCCTCATTTTCTCAGCTGGCTATAAAGGAGGGCACTCTGTTGGCACACTTACTTGAGGCCCTGCTTCCCAGGCTGAAAACTCTGCTTTTTCTCCTTAGGTGGCACATTGGCTCAGAACTGCCCTACCCCTAGGATTCAGGGATGTGCAGCCCAATTAGTTAAGGTCAGCACCTCTGGCTCTTTCATGGGGGAAACCAACAGTGAAAAGAGCCGTTCTAAGCTGGGAACCATGGTGTCTTTCCCTAGTCTACACAGAAACAGCACGTTGAGGGAAAGGGGCTGCTGGCGTTTGGTAGCAAAATCTCCTATTCTGAAGTGAAACATTTCGTTGTAAGCGGGTAGATCAGCCTGGGCACATTTTCTCAGCTGCTTCTAAAGGAGGGCACACTGTTGGCAGACTTACTTGAGGCCCTGCTTCCCAGGCTGAAAACTCTGCTTTCTCTCCTTAGGTGGCACATTGGCTCAGAACTGCCCTACCCCTAGGATTCAGGGATGTGCAGGCCGATTTTTTGAGATCAGCCTTTCTGACTCTTTCATGGAGGAAACCAACTGGGTAAAGACCCGTTCTAAGCTGGGGACCATAGTGTATTTCCCTAGTGTACACAGAAACAGCACTCTGAGGGAGAGGAGCTGCTGGCGTTTGGTAGAAACATCTGCTATTGTGAAGAGAAACATTTCGTTGTAAGCGGGTAGATTCAGCCTTCCCTCAGTTTCTCAGCTGGCTATAAAGGAGGGCACTCTGTTGGCACACTTACTTGAGGCCCTGCTTCCCAGGCTGAAAACTCTGCTTTCTTTCCTTAGGTGGCACATTGGCTCAGAACTGCCCTACCCCTAGGATTCAGGGATGTGCAGCCCGATTAGTTGAGATCAGCACTTCTGGCTCTTTCATGGGGGAAACCAACAGTGAAAAGAGCCGTTCTAAGCTGGGAACCATGGTGTCTCTCCCTAGTCTACACAGAAACAGCACTTTGAGGGAAAGGGGCTGCTGGCGTTTGGTAGCAAAATCTCCTATTCTGAAGTGAAACATTTCGTTGTAAGCGGGTAGATCAGCCTGGCCACATTTTCTCAGCTGGCTCTAAAGGAGGGCACACTGTTGGCAGACTTACTTGAGGCCCTGCTTCCAAGGCTGAAAATTTTGCTTTCATTCCTCAGGTGGCACATTGGCTCAGAACTCCCCTACCCCAAGGATTCAGGGATGTGCAGGCCGATTTTTTGAGATCAGCCTTTCTGACTCTTTCATGGAGGAAACCAACTGGGTAAAGACCCGTTCTAAGCTGGGGACCATAGTGTCTTTCCCTAGTGTATACAGAAACAGCACTCTGAGGGAGAGGAGCTGCTGGCGTTTGGTAGAAACATCTGCTATGCTGAAGAGAAACATTTCGTTGTAAGCGGGTAGATTCAGCCTTGCCTCATTTTCTCAGCTGGCTATAAAGGAGGGCACTCTGTTGGCACACTTACTTGAGGCCCTGCTTCCCAGGCTGAAAACTCTGCTTTTTCTCCTTAGGTGGCACATTGGCTCAGAACTGCCCTACCCCTAGGATTCAGGGATGTGCAGCCCGATTAGTTAAGGTCAGCACCTCTGGCTCTTTCATGGGGGAAACCAACAGTGAAAAGAGCCTTTCTAACCTGGGAACCATGGTGTCTTTCCCTAGTCTACACAGAAACAGCACTTTGAGGGAAAGGGGCTGCTGGCGTTTGGTAGCAAAATCTCCTATTCTGAAGTGAAACATTTCGTTGTAAGCGGGTAGATTCAGCCTGGCCACATATTCTCAGCTGGCTCTAAAACAGGGCACTCTGTTGGCAGACTTACTTGAGGCCCTGATTCCCAGGCTGAAAATTTTGCTTTCATTCCTTAGGTGGCACATTGGCTCAGAACTCCCCTACCCCAAGGATTCAGGGATGTGCAGGCCGATTTTGTGAGATCAGCCTTTCTGACTCTTTCATGGAGGAAACCAACTGGGAAAAGACCCGTTCTAAGCTGGGGACCATAGTGTCTTTCCCTAGTGTACACAGAAACAGCACTCTGAGGGAGAGGAGCTGCTGGCGTTTGGTAGAAACATCTGCTATTTTGAAGAGAAACATTTCGTTGTAAGCGGGTAGATTCAGCCTTGCCTCAGTTTCTCAGCTGGCTCTAAAGGAGGGCACTCTGTTGGCACACTTACTTGAGGCCCTGCTTCCCAGGTTGAAAACTCTGCTTTCTTTCCTTAGGTGGCACATTGGCTCAGAACTGCCCTACCCCTAGGATTCAGGGATGTGCAGCCCGATTAGTTGAGATCAGCACTTCTGGCTCTTTCATGGGGGAAACCAACAGTGAAAAGAGCCTTTCTAACCTGGGAACCATGGTGTCTTTCCCTAGTCTACACAGAAACAGCACTTTGAGGGAAAGGGGCTGCTGGCGTTTGGTAGCAAAATCTCCTATTCTGAAGTGAAACATTTCGTTGTAAGCGGGTAGATCAGCCTGGCCACATTTTCTCAGCTGGCTCTAAAGGAGGGCACACTGCTGGCATACTTACTTGAGGCCCTGCTTCCCAGGCTGAAAATTTTGCTTTCATTCCTTAGGTGGCACATTGGCTCAGAACTCCCCTACCCCAAGGATTCAGGGATGTGCAGGCCGATTTTTTGAGATCAGCCTTTCTGACTCTTTCATGGAGGAAACCAACTGGGAAAAGACCCGTTCTAAGCTGGGGACCATAGTGTCTTTCCCTAGTGTACACAGAAACAGCACTCTGAGGGAGAGGAGCTGCTGGCGTTTGGTAGAAACATCTGCTATTCTGAAGAGAAACATTTCGTTGTAAGCGGGTAGATTCAGCCTTGCCTCATTTTCTCAGCTGGCTATAAAGGAGGGCACTCTATTGGCACACTTACTTGAGGCCCTGCTTCCCAGGCTGAAAACTCTGCTTTCTTTCCTTAGGTGGCACATTGGCTCAGAACTGCCCTACCCCTAGGATTCAGGGATGTGCAGCCCGATTAGTTGAGATCAGCACTTCTGGCTCTTTCATGGGGGAAACCAACAGTGAAAAGAGCCGTTCTAAGCTGGGAACCATGGTGTCTCTCCCTAGTCTACACAGAAACAGCACTTTGAGGGAAAGGGGCTGCTGGCGTTTGGTAGCAAAATCTCCTATTCTGAAGTGAAACATTTCGTTGTAAGCGGGTAGATCAGCCTGGCCACATTTTCTCAGCTGGCTCTAAAGGAGGGCACACTGTTGGCAGACTTACTTGAGGCCCTGCTTCCAAGGCTGAAAATTTTGCTTTCATTCCTCAGGTGGCACATTGGCTCAGAACTCCCCTACCCCAAGGATTCAGGGATGTGCAGGCCGATTTTTTGAGATCAGCCTTTCTGACTCTTTCATGGAGGAAACCAACTGGGTAAAGACCCGTTCTAAGCTGGGGACCATAGTGTCTTTCCCTAGTGTATACAGAAACAGCACTCTGAGGGAGAGGAGCTGCTGGCGTTTGGTAGAAACATCTGCTATGCTGAAGAGAAACATTTCGTTGTAAGCGGGTAGATTCAGCCTTGCCTCATTTTCTCAGCTGGCTATAAAGGAGGGCACTCTGTTGGCACACTTACTTGAGGCCCTGCTTCCCAGGCTGAAAACTCTGCTTTTTCTCCTTAGGTGGCACATTGGCTCAGAACTGCCCTACCCCTAGGATTCAGGGATGTGCAGCCCGATTAGTTAAGGTCAGCACCTCTGGCTCTTTCATGGGGGAAACCAACAGTGAAAAGAGCCTTTCTAACCTGGGAACCATGGTGTCTTTCCCTAGTCTACACAGAAACAGCACTTTGAGGGAAAGGGGCTGCTGGCGTTTGGTAGCAAAATCTCCTATTCTGAAGTGAAACATTTCGTTGTAAGCGGGTAGATTCAGCCTGGCCACATATTCTCAGCTGGCTCTAAAACAGGGCACTCTGTTGGCAGACTTACTTGAGGCCCTGATTCCCAGGCTGAAAATTTTGCTTTCATTCCTTAGGTGGCACATTGGCTCAGAACTCCCCTACCCCAAGGATTCAGGGATGTGCAGGCCGATTTTGTGAGATCAGCCTTTCTGACTCTTTCATGGAGGAAACCAACTGGGAAAAGACCCGTTCTAAGCTGGGGACCATAGTGTCTTTCCCTAGTGTATACAGAAACAGCACTCTGAGGGAGAGGAGCTGCTGGCGTTTGGTAGAAACATCTGCTATTCTGAAGAGAAACATTTCGTTGTAAGCGGGTAGATTCAGCCTTGCCTGCTTTTCTCAGCTGGCTATAAAGGAGGGCACTCTGTTGGCACACTTACTTGAGGCCCTGCTTCCCAGGCTGAAAACTCTGCTTTTTCTCCTTAGGTGGCACATTGGCTCAGAACTGCCCTACCCCTAGGATTCAGGGATGTGCAGCCCGATTAGTTAAGGTCAGCACCTCTGGCTCTTTCATGGGGGAAACCAACAGTGAAAAGAGCCTTTCTAACCTGGGAACCATGGTGTCTTTCCCTAGTCTACACAGAAACAGCACTTTGAGGGAAAGGGGCTGCTGGCGTTTGGTAGCAAAATCTCCTATTCTGAAGTGAAACATTTCGTTGTAAGCGGGTAGATCAGCCTGGCCACATTTTCTCAGCTGGCTCTAAAGGAGGGCACACTGTTGGCAGACTTACTTGAGGCCCTGCTTCCCAGGCTGAAAATTTTGCTTTCATTCCTTAGGTGGCACATTGGCTCAGAACTCCCCTACCCCAAGGATTCAGGGATGTGCAGGCCGATTTTTTGAGATCAGCCTTTCTGACTCTTTCATGGAGGAAACCACCTGGGAAAAGACCCGTTCTAAGCTGGGGACCATAGTGTCTTTCCCTAGTGTACACAGAAACAGCACTCTGAGGGAGAGGAGCTGCTGGCGTTTGGTAGAAACATCTGCTATTCTGAAGAGAAACATTTCGTTGTAAGCGGGTAGATTCAGCCTTGCCTCAGTTTCTCAGCTGGCTCTAAAGGAGGGCACTCTGTTGGCACACTTACTTGAGGCCCTGCTTCCCAGGCTGAAAACTCTGCTTTCTCTCCTTAGGTGGCACATTGGCTCAGAACTGCCCTACCCGTAGGATTCAGGGATGTGCAGGCCGATTTTTTGATATCAGCCTTTCTGACTCTTTCATGGAGGAAACCAACTGGGTAAAGACCCGTTCTAAGCCTGGGACCATAGTGTATTTCCCTAGTGTACACAGAAACAGCACTCTGAGGGAGAGGAGCTGCTGGCGTTTGGTAGAAACATCTGCTATTGTGAAGAGAAACATTTCGTTGTAAGCGGGTAGATTCAGCCTTCCCTCAGTTTCTCAGCTGGCTATAAAGGAGGGCACTCTGTTGGCACACTTACTTGAGGCCCTGCTTCCCAGGCTGAAAACTCTGCTTTCTTTCCTTAGGTGGCACATTGGCTCAGAACTGCCCTACCCCTAGGATTCAGGGATGTGCAGCCCGATTAGTTGAGATCAGCACTTCTGGCTCTTTCATGGGGGAAACCAACAGTGAAAAGAGCCGTTCTAAGCTGGGAACCATGGTGTCTCTCCCTAGTCTACACAGAAACAGCACTTTGAGGGAAAGGGGCTGCTGGCGTTTGGTAGCAAAATCTCCTATTCTGAAGTGAAACATTTCGTTGTAAGCGGGTAGATCAGCCTGGCCACATTTTCTCAGCTGGCTCTAAAGGAGGGCACACTGTTGGCAGACTTACTTGAGGCCCTGCTTCCAAGGCTGAAAATTTTGCTTTCATTCCTCAGGTGGCACATTGGCTCAGAACTCCCCTACCCCAAGGATTCAGGGATGTGCAGGCCGATTTTTTGAGATCAGCCTTTCTGACTCTTTCATGGAGGAAACCAACTGGGTAAAGACCCGTTCTAAGCTGGGGACCATAGTGTCTTTCCCTAGTGTACACAGAAACAGCACTCTGAGGGAGAGGAGCTGCTGGCGTTTGGTAGAAACATCTGCTATGCTGAAGAGAAACATTTCGTTGTAAGCGGGTAGATTCAGCCTTGCCTCATTTTCTCAGCTGGCTATAAAGGAGGGCACTCTGTTGGCACACTTACTTGAGGCCCTGCTTCCCAGGCTGAAAACTCTGCTTTTTCTCCTTAGGTGGCACATTGGCTCAGAACTGCCCTACCCCTAGGATTCAGGGATGTGCAGCCCAATTAGTTAAGGTCAGCACCTCTGGCTCTTTCATGGGGGAAACCAACAGTGAAAAGAGCCGTTCTAAGCTGGGAACCATGGTGTCTTTCCCTAGTCTACACAGAAACAGCACGTTGAGGGAAAGGGGCTGCTGGCGTTTGGTAGCAAAATCTCCTATTCTGAAGTGAAACATTTCGTTGTAAGCGGGTAGATCAGCCTGGGCACATTTTCTCAGCTGCTTCTAAAGGAGGGCACACTGTTGGCAGACTTACTTGAGGCCCTGCTTCCCAGGCTGAAAACTCTGCTTTCTCTCCTTAGGTGGCACATTGGCTCAGAACTGCCCTACCCCTAGGATTCAGGGATGTGCAGGCCGATTTTTTGAGATCAGCCTTTCTGACTCTTTCATGGAGGAAACCAACTGGGTAAAGACCCGTTCTAAGCTGGGGACCATAGTGTATTTCCCTAGTGTACACAGAAACAGCACTCTGAGGGAGAGGAGCTGCTGGCGTTTGGTAGAAACATCTGCTATTGTGAAGAGAAACATTTCGTTGTAAGCGGGTAGATTCAGCCTTCCCTCAGTTTCTCAGCTGGCTATAAAGGAGGGCACTCTGTTGGCACACTTACTTGAGGCCCTGCTTCCCAGGCTGAAAACTCTGCTTTCTTTCCTTAGGTGGCACATTGGCTCAGAACTGCCCTACCCCTAGGATTCAGGGATGTGCAGCCCGATTAGTTGAGATCAGCACTTCTGGCTCTTTCATGGGGGAAACCAACAGTGAAAAGAGCCGTTCTAAGCTGGGAACCATGGTGTCTCTCCCTAGTCTACACAGAAACAGCACTTTGAGGGAAAGGGGCTGCTGGCGTTTGGTAGCAAAATCTCCTATTCTGAAGTGAAACATTTCGTTGTAAGCGGGTAGATCAGCCTGGCCACATTTTCTCAGCTGGCTCTAAAGGAGGGCACACTGTTGGCAGACTTACTTGAGGCCCTGCTTCCAAGGCTGAAAATTTTGCTTTCATTCCTCAGGTGGCACATTGGCTCAGAACTCCCCTACCCCAAGGATTCAGGGATGTGCAGGCCGATTTTTTGAGATCAGCCTTTCTGACTCTTTCATGGAGGAAACCAACTGGGTAAAGACCCGTTCTAAGCTGGGGACCATAGTGTCTTTCCCTAGTGTATACAGAAACAGCACTCTGAGGGAGAGGAGCTGCTGGCGTTTGGTAGAAACATCTGCTATGCTGAAGAGAAACATTTCGTTGTAAGCGGGTAGATTCAGCCTTGCCTCATTTTCTCAGCTGGCTATAAAGGAGGGCACTCTGTTGGCACACTTACTTGAGGCCCTGCTTCCCAGGCTGAAAACTCTGCTTTTTCTCCTTAGGTGGCACATTGGCTCAGAACTGCCCTACCCCTAGGATTCAGGGATGTGCAGCCCGATTAGTTAAGGTCAGCACCTCTGGCTCTTTCATGGGGGAAACCAACAGTGAAAAGAGCCTTTCTAACCTGGGAACCATGGTGTCTTTCCCTAGTCTACACAGAAACAGCACTTTGAGGGAAAGGGGCTGCTGGCGTTTGGTAGCAAAATCTCCTATTCTGAAGTGAAACATTTCGTTGTAAGCGGGTAGATTCAGCCTGGCCACATATTCTCAGCTGGCTCTAAAACAGGGCACTCTGTTGGCAGACTTACTTGAGGCCCTGATTCCCAGGCTGAAAATTTTGCTTTCATTCCTTAGGTGGCACATTGGCTCAGAACTCCCCTACCCCAAGGATTCAGGGATGTGCAGGCCGATTTTGTGAGATCAGCCTTTCTGACTCTTTCATGGAGGAAACCAACTGGGAAAAGACCCGTTCTAAGCTGGGGACCATAGTGTCTTTCCCTAGTGTACACAGAAACAGCACTCTGAGGGAGAGGAGCTGCTGGCGTTTGGTAGAAACATCTGCTATTTTGAAGAGAAACATTTCGTTGTAAGCGGGTAGATTCAGCCTTGCCTCAGTTTCTCAGCTGGCTCTAAAGGAGGGCACTCTGTTGGCACACTTACTTGAGGCCCTGCTTCCCAGGTTGAAAACTCTGCTTTCTTTCCTTAGGTGGCACATTGGCTCAGAACTGCCCTACCCCTAGGATTCAGGGATGTGCAGCCCGATTAGTTGAGATCAGCACTTCTGGCTCTTTCATGGGGGAAACCAACAGTGAAAAGAGCCTTTCTAACCTGGGAACCATGGTGTCTTTCCCTAGTCTACACAGAAACAGCACTTTGAGGGAAAGGGGCTGCTGGCGTTTGGTAGCAAAATCTCCTATTCTGAAGTGAAACATTTCGTTGTAAGCGGGTAGATCAGCCTGGCCACATTTTCTCAGCTGGCTCTAAAGGAGGGCACACTGCTGGCATACTTACTTGAGGCCCTGCTTCCCAGGCTGAAAATTTTGCTTTCATTCCTTAGGTGGCACATTGGCTCAGAACTCCCCTACCCCAAGGATTCAGGGATGTGCAGGCCGATTTTTTGAGATCAGCCTTTCTGACTCTTTCATGGAGGAAACCAACTGGGAAAAGACCCGTTCTAAGCTGGGGACCATAGTGTCTTTCCCTAGTGTACACAGAAACAGCACTCTGAGGGAGAGGAGCTGCTGGCGTTTGGTAGAAACATCTGCTATTCTGAAGAGAAACATTTCGTTGTAAGCGGGTAGATTCAGCCTTGCCTCATTTTCTCAGCTGGCTATAAAGGAGGGCACTCTATTGGCACACTTACTTGAGGCCCTGCTTCCCAGGCTGAAAACTCTGCTTTCTTTCCTTAGGTGGCACATTGGCTCAGAACTGCCCTACCCCTAGGATTCAGGGATGTGCAGCCCGATTAGTTGAGATCAGCACTTCTGGCTCTTTCATGGGGGAAACCAACAGTGAAAAGAGCCGTTCTAAGCTGGGAACCATGGTGTCTCTCCCTAGTCTACACAGAAACAGCACTTTGAGGGAAAGGGGCTGCTGGCGTTTGGTAGCAAAATCTCCTATTCTGAAGTGAAACATTTCGTTGTAAGCGGGTAGATCAGCCTGGCCACATTTTCTCAGCTGGCTCTAAAGGAGGGCACACTGTTGGCAGACTTACTTGAGGCCCTGCTTCCAAGGCTGAAAATTTTGCTTTCATTCCTCAGGTGGCACATTGGCTCAGAACTCCCCTACCCCAAGGATTCAGGGATGTGCAGGCCGATTTTTTGAGATCAGCCTTTCTGACTCTTTCATGGAGGAAACCAACTGGGTAAAGACCCGTTCTAAGCTGGGGACCATAGTGTCTTTCCCTAGTGTATACAGAAACAGCACTCTGAGGGAGAGGAGCTGCTGGCGTTTGGTAGAAACATCTGCTATGCTGAAGAGAAACATTTCGTTGTAAGCGGGTAGATTCAGCCTTGCCTCATTTTCTCAGCTGGCTATAAAGGAGGGCACTCTGTTGGCACACTTACTTGAGGCCCTGCTTCCCAGGCTGAAAACTCTGCTTTTTCTCCTTAGGTGGCACATTGGCTCAGAACTGCCCTACCCCTAGGATTCAGGGATGTGCAGCCCGATTAGTTAAGGTCAGCACCTCTGGCTCTTTCATGGGGGAAACCAACAGTGAAAAGAGCCTTTCTAACCTGGGAACCATGGTGTCTTTCCCTAGTCTACACAGAAACAGCACTTTGAGGGAAAGGGGCTGCTGGCGTTTGGTAGCAAAATCTCCTATTCTGAAGTGAAACATTTCGTTGTAAGCGGGTAGATTCAGCCTGGCCACATATTCTCAGCTGGCTCTAAAACAGGGCACTCTGTTGGCAGACTTACTTGAGGCCCTGATTCCCAGGCTGAAAATTTTGCTTTCATTCCTTAGGTGGCACATTGGCTCAGAACTCCCCTACCCCAAGGATTCAGGGATGTGCAGGCCGATTTTGTGAGATCAGCCTTTCTGACTCTTTCATGGAGGAAACCAACTGGGAAAAGACCCGTTCTAAGCTGGGGACCATAGTGTCTTTCCCTAGTGTATACAGAAACAGCACTCTGAGGGAGAGGAGCTGCTGGCGTTTGGTAGAAACATCTGCTATTCTGAAGAGAAACATTTCGTTGTAAGCGGGTAGATTCAGCCTTGCCTGCTTTTCTCAGCTGGCTATAAAGGAGGGCACTCTGTTGGCACACTTACTTGAGGCCCTGCTTCCCAGGCTGAAAACTCTGCTTTTTCTCCTTAGGTGGCACATTGGCTCAGAACTGCCCTACCCCTAGGATTCAGGGATGTGCAGCCCGATTAGTTAAGGTCAGCACCTCTGGCTCTTTCATGGGGGAAACCAACAGTGAAAAGAGCCGTTCTAAGCTGGGAACCATGGTGTCTTTCCCTAGTCTACACAGAAACAGCACGTTGAGGGAAAGGGGCTGCTGGCGTTTGGTAGCAAAATCTCCTATTCTGAAGTGAAACATTTCGTTGTAAGCGGGTAGATCAGCCTGGCCACATTTTCTCAGCTGCTTCTAAAGGAGGGCACACTGTTGGCAGACTTACTTGAGGCCCTGCTTCCCAGGCTGAAAACTCTGCTTTCTCTCCTTAGGTGGCACATTGGCTCAGAACTGCCCTACCCCTAGGATTCAGGGATGTGCAGGCCGATTTTTTGATATCAGCCTTTCTGACTCTTTCATGGAGGAAACCAACTGGGTAAAGACCCGTTCTAAGCTGGGGACCATAGTGTATTTCCCTAGTGTACACAGAAACAGCACTCTGAGGGAGAGGAGCTGCTGGCGTTTGGTAGAAACATCTGCTATTGTGAAGAGAAACATTTCGTTGTAAGCGGGTAGATTCAGCCTTGCCTCAGTTTCTCAGCTGGCTCTAAAGGAGGGCACTCTGTTGGCACACTTACTTGAGGCCCTGCTTCCCAGGCTGAAAACTCTGCTTTTTCTCCTTAGGTGGCACATTGGCTCAGAACTGCCCTACCCCTAGGATTCAGGGATGTGCAGCCCGATTAGTTAAGGTCAGCACCTCTGGCTCTTTCATGGGGGAAACCAACAGTGAAAAGAGCCGTTCTAAGCTGGGAACCATGGTGTCTTTCCCTAGTCTACACAGAAACAGCACGTTGAGGGAAAGGGGCTGCTGGCGTTTGGTAGCAAAATCTCCTATTCTGAAGTGAAACATTTCGTTGTAAGCGGGTAGATCAGCCTGGCCACATTTTCTCAGCTGGCTCTAAAGGAGGGCACATTGTTGGCAGACTTACTTGAGGCCCTGCTTCCCAGGCTGAAAATTTTGCTTTCATTCCTTAGGTGGCACATTGGCTCAGAACTCCCCTACCCCAAGGATTCAGGGATGTGCAGGCCGATTTTTTGAGATCAGCCTTTCTGACTCTTTCATGGAGGAAACCAACTGGGTAAAGACCCGTTCTAAGCTGGGGACCATAGTGTCTTTCCCTAGTGTATACAGAAACAGCACTCTGAGGGAGAGGAGCTGCTGGCGTTTGGTAGAAACATCTGCTATGCTGAAGAGAAACATTTCGTTGTAAGCGGGTAGATTCAGCCTTGCCTGCTTTTCTCAGCTGGCTATAAAGGAGGGCACTCTGTTGGCACACTTACTTGAGGCCCTGCTTCCCAGGCTGAAAACTCTGCTTTTTCTCCTTAGGTGGCACATTGGCTCAGAACTGCCCTACCCCTAGGATTCAGGGATGTGCAGCCCGATTAGTTAAGGTCAGCACCTATGGCTCTTTCATGGGGGAAACCAACAGTGAAAAGAGCCGTTCTAAGCTGGGAACCATGGTGTCTTTCCCTAGTCTACACAGAAACAGCACGTTGAGGGAAAGGGGCTGCTGGCGTTTGGTAGCAAAATCTCCTATTCTGAAGTGAAACATTTCGTTGTAAGCGGGTAGATCAGCCTGGCCACATTTTCTCAGCTGCTTCTAAAGGAGGGCACACTGTTGGCAGACTTACTTGAGGCCCTGCTTCCCAGGCTGAAAACTCTGCTTTCTCTCCTTAGGTGGCACATTGGCTCAGAACTGCCCTACCCCTAGGATTCAGGGATGTGCAGGCCGATTTTTTGATATCAGCCTTTCTGACTCTTTCATGGAGGAAACCAACTGGGTAAAGACCCGTTCTAAGCTGGGGACCATAGTGTATTTCCCTAGTGTACACAGAAACAGCACTCTGAGGGAGAGGAGCTGCTGGCGTTTGGTAGAAACATCTGCTATTGTGAAGAGAAACATTTCGTTGTAAGCGGGTAGATTCAGCCTTCCCTCAGTTTCTCAGCTGGCTCTAAAGGAGGGCACTCTGTTGGCACACTTACTTGAGGCCCTGCTTCCCAGGCTGAAAACTCTGCTTTCTTTCCTTAGGTGGCACATTGGCTCAGAACTGCCCTACCCCTAGGATTCAGGGATGTGCAGCCCGATTAGTTGAGATCAGCACTTCTGGCTCTTTCATGGGGGAAACCAACAGTGAAAAGAGCCGTTCTAAGCTGGGAACCATGGTGTCTCTCCCTAGTCTACACAGAAACAGCACTTTGAGGGAAAGGGGCTGCTGGCGTTTGGTAGCAAAATCTCCTATTCTGAAGTGAAACATTTCGTTGTAAGCGGGTAGATCAGCCTGGCCACATTTTCTCAGCTGGCTCTAAAGGAGGGCACACTGTTGGCAGACTTACTTGAGGCCCTGCTTCCAAGGCTGAAAATTTTGCTTTCATTCCTCAGGTGGCACATTGGCTCAGAACTCCCCTACCCCAAGGATTCAGGGATGTGCAGGCCGATTTTTTGAGATCAGCCTTTCTGACTCTTTCATGGAGGAAACCAACTGGGTAAAGACCCGTTCTAAGCTGGGGACCATAGTGTCTTTCCCTAGTGTATACAGAAACAGCACTCTGAGGGAGAGGAGCTGCTGGCGTTTGGTAGAAACATCTGCTATGCTGAAGAGAAACATTTCGTTGTAAGCGGGTAGATTCAGCCTTGCCTCATTTTCTCAGCTGGCTATAAAGGAGGGCACTCTGTTGGCACACTTACTTGAGGCCCTGCTTCCCAGGCTGAAAACTCTGCTTTTTCTCCTTAGGTGGCACATTGGCTCAGAACTACCCTACCCCTAGGATTCAGGGATGTGCAGCCCGATTAGTTAAGGTCAGCACCTCTGGCTCTTTCATGGGGGAAACCAACAGTGAAAAGAGCCTTTCTAACCTGGGAACCATGGTGTCTTTCCCTAGTCTACACAGAAACAGCACTTTGAGGGAAAGGGGCTGCTGGCGTTTGGTAGCAAAATCTCCTATTCTGAAGTGAAACATTTCGTTGTAAGCGGGTAGATCAGCCTGGCCACATTTTCTCAGCTGGCTCTAAAGGAGGGCACACTGTTGGCAGACTTACTTGAGGCCCTGCTTCCAAGGCTGAAAATTTTGCTTTCATTCCTCAGGTGGCACATTGGCTCAGAACTCCCCTACCCCAAGGATTCAGGGATGTGCAGGCCGATTTTTTGAGATCAGCCTTTCTGACTCTTTCATGGAGGAAACAAACTGGGTAAAGACCCGTTCTACGCTGGGGACCATAGTGTCTTTCCCTAGTGTATACAGAAACAGCACTCTGAGGGAGAGGAGCTGCTGGTGTTTGGTAGAAACATCTGCTATTCTGAAGAGAAACATTTCGTTGTAAGCGGGTAGATTCAGCCTTGCCTCATTTTCTCAGCTGGCTATAAAGGAGGGCACTCTGTTGGCACACTTACTTGAGGCCCTGCTTCCCAGGCTGAAAACTCTGCTTTTTCTCCTTAGGTGGCACATTGGCTCAGAACTGCCCTACCCCTAGGATTCAGGGATGTGCAGCCCGATTAGTTAAGGTCAGCACCTCTGGCTCTTTCATGGGGGAAACCAACAGTGAAAAGAGCCGTTCTAAGCTGGGAACCATGGTGTCTTTCCCTAGTCTACACAGAAACAGCACGTTGAGGGAAAGGGGCTGCTGGCGTTTGGTAGCAAAATCTCCTATTCTGAAGTGAAACATTTCGTTGTAAGCGGGTAGATCAGCCTGGCCACATTTTCTCAGCTGGCTCTAAAGGAGGGCACACTGTTGGCAGACTTACTTGAGGCCCTGCTTCCCAGGCTGAAAATTTTGCTTTCATTCCTTAGGTGGCACATTGGCTCAGAACTCCCCTACCCCAAGGATTCAGGGATGTGCAGGCCGATTTTTTGAGATCAGCCTTTCTGACTCTTTCATGGAGGAAACCAACTGGGTAAAGACCCGTTCTAAGCTGGGGACCATAGTGTCTTTCCCTAGTGTATACAGAAACAGCACTCTGAGGGAGAGGAGCTGCTGGCGTTTGGTAGAAACATCTGCTATTCTGAAGAGAAACAGTTCGTTGTAAGCGGGTAGATTCAGCATTGCCTGCTTTTCTCAGCTGGCTATAAAGGAGGGCACTCTGTTGGCACACTTACTTGAGGCCCTGCTTCCCAGGCTGAAAACTCTGCTTTTTCTCCTTAGGTGGCACATTGGCTCAGAACTGCCCTACCCCTAGGATTCAGGGATGTGCAGCCCGATTAGTTGAGATCAGCACTTCTGGCTCTTTCATGGGGGAAACCAACAGTGAAAAGAGCCGTTCTAAGCTGGGAACCTTGGTGTCTCTCCCTAGTCTACACAGAAACAGCACTTTGAGGGAAAGGGGCTGCTGGCGTTTGGTAGCAAAATCTCCTATTCTGAAGTGAAACATTTCGTTGTACGCGGGTAGATCAGCCTGGCCACATTTTCTCAGCTGGCTCTAAAGGAGGGCACACTGTTGGCAGACTCATTGAGGCCCTGCTTCCCAGGCTGAAAATTTTGCTTTCATTCCTTAGGTGGCACATTGGCTCAGAACTCCCCTACCCCAAGGATTCAGGGATGTGCAGGCCGATTTTTTGAGATCAGCCTTTCTGACTCTTTCATGGAGGAAACCACCTGGGAAAAGACCCGTTCTAAGCTGGGGACCATAGTGTCTTTCCCTAGTGTACACAGAAACAGCACTCTGAGGGAGAGGAGCTGCTGGCGTTTGGTAGAAACATCTGCTATTCTGAAGAGAAACATTTCGTTGTAAGCGGGTAGATTCAGCCTTGCCTCAGTTTCTCAGCTGGCTATAAAGGAGGGCACTCTGTTGGCACACTTACTTGAGGCCCTGCTTCCCAGGCTGAAAACTCTGCTTTTTCTCCTTAGGTGGCACATTGGCTCAGAACTGCCCTACCCCTAGGATTCAGGGATGTGCAGCCCGATTAGTTAAGGTCAGCACCTCTGGCTCTTTCATGGGGGAAACCAACAGTGAAAAGAGCCGTTCTAAGCTGGGAACCATGGTGTCTTTCCCTAGTCTACACAGAAACAGCACGTTGAGGGAAAGGGGCTGCTGGCGTTTGGTAGCAAAATCTCCTATTCTGAAGTGAAACATTTCGTTGTAAGCGGGTAGATCAGCCTGGCCACATTTTCTCAGCTGGCTCTAAAGGAGGGCACACTGTTGGCAGACTTACTTGAGGCCCTGCTTCCCAGGCTGAAAATTTTGCTTTCATTCCTTAGGTGGCACATTGGCTCAGAACTCCCCTACCCCAAGGATTCAGGGATGTGCAGGCCGATTTTTTGAGATCAGCCTTTCTGACTCTTTCATGGAGGAAACCAACTGGGTAAAGACCCGTTCTAAGCTGGGGACCATAGTGTCTTTCCCTAGTGTATACAGAAACAGCACTCTGAGGGAGAGGAGCTGCTGGCGTTTGGTAGAAACATCTGCTATTCTGAAGAGAAACAGTTCGTTGTAAGCGGGTAGATTCAGCATTGCCTGCTTTTCTCAGCTGGCTATAAAGGAGGGCACTCTGTTGGCACACTTACTTGAGGCCCTGCTTCCCAGGCTGAAAACTCTGCTTTTTCTCCTTAGGTGGCACATTGGCTCAGAACTGCCCTACCCCTAGGATTCAGGGATGTGCAGCCCGATTAGTTGAGATCAGCACTTCTGGCTCTTTCATGGGGGAAACCAACAGTGAAAAGAGCCGTTCTAAGCTGGGAACCTTGGTGTCTCTCCCTAGTCTACACAGAAACAGCACGTTGAGGGAAAGGGGCTGCTGGCGTTTGGTAGCAAAATCTCCTATTCTGAAGTGAAACATTTCGTTGTACGCGGGTAGATCAGCCTGGCCACATTTTCTCAGCTGGCTCTAAAGGAGGGCACACTGTTGGCAGACTCATTGAGGCCCTGCTTCCCAGGCTGAAAATTTTGCTTTCATTCCTTAGGTGGCACATTGGCTCAGAACTCCCCTACCCCAAGGATTCAGGGATGTGCAGGCCGATTTTTTGAGATCAGCCTTTCTGACTCTTTCATGGAGGAAACCACCTGGGAAAAGACCCGTTCTAAGCTGGGGACCATAGTGTCTTTCCCTAGTGTACACAGAAACAGCACTCTGAGGGAGAGGAGCTGCTGGCGTTTGGTAGAAACATCTGCTATTCTGAAGAGAAACATTTCGTTGTAAGCGGGTAGATTCAGCCTTGCCTCAGTTTCTCAGCTGGCTCTAAAGGAGGGCACTCTGTTGGCACACTTACTTGAGGCCCTGCTTCCCAGGCTGAAAACTCTGCTTTTTCTCCTTAGGTGGCACATTGGCTCAGAACTGCCCTACCCCTAGGATTCAGGGATGTGCAGCCCGATTAGTTAAGGTCAGCACCTCTGGCTCTTTCATGGGGGAAACCAACAGTGAAAAGAGCCGTTCTAAGCTGGGAACCATGGTGTCTTTCCCTAGTCTACACAGAAACAGCACGTTGAGGGAAAGGGGCTGCTGGCGTTTGGTAGCAAAATCTCCTATTCTGAAGTGAAACATTTCGTTGTAAGCGGGTAGATCAGCCTGGCCACATTTTCTCAGCTGGCTCTAAAGGAGGGCACACTGTTGGCAGACTTACTTGAGGCCCTGCTTCCCAGGCTGAAAATTTTGCTTTCATTCCTTAGGTGGCACATTGGCTCAGAACTCCCCTACCCCAAGGATTCAGGGATGTGCAGGCCGATTTTTTGAGATCAGCCTTTCTGACTCTTTCATGGAGGAAACCAACTGGGTAAAGACCCGTTCTAAGCTGGGGACCATAGTGTCTTTCCCTAGTGTATACAGAAACAGCACTCTGAGGGAGAGGAGCTGCTGGCGTTTGGTAGAAACATCTGCTATTCTGAAGAGAAACATTTCGTTGTAAGCGGGTAGATTCAGCCTTGCCTGCTTTTCTCAGCTGGCTATAAAGGAGGGCACTCTGTTGGCACACTTACTTGAGGCCCTGCTTCCCAGGCTGAAAACTCTGCTTTTTCTCCTTAGGTGGCACATTGGCTCAGAACTGCCCTACCCCTAGGATTCAGGGATGTGCAGCCCGATTAGTTAAGGTCAGCACCTCTGGCTCTTTCATGGGGGAAACCAACAGTGAAAAGAGCCGTTCTAAGCTGGGAACCATGGTGTCTTTCCCTAGTCTACACAGAAACAGCACGTTGAGGGAAAGGGGCTGCTGGCGTTTGGTAGCAAAATCTCCTATTCTGAAGTGAAACATTTCGTTGTAAGCGGGTAGATCAGCCTGGCCACATTTTCTCAGCTGCTTCTAAAGGAGGGCACACTGTTGGCAGACTTACTTGAGGCCCTGCTTCCCAGGCTGAAAACTCTGCTTTCTCTCCTTAGGTGGCACATTGGCTCAGAACTAACCTACCCCTAGGATTCAGGGATGTGCAGGCCGATTTTTTGATATCAGCCTTTCTGACTCTTTCATGGAGGAAACCAACTGGGTTAAGACCCGTTCTAAGCTGGGGACCATAGTGTATTTCCCTAGTGTACACAGAAACAGCACTCTGAGGGAGAGGAGCTGCTGGCGTTTGGTAGAAACATCTGCTATTGTGAAGAGAAACATTTCGTTGTAAGCGGGTAGATTCAGCCTTCCCTCAGTTTCTCAGCTGGCTATAAAGGAGGGCACTCTGTTGGCACACTTACTTGAGGCCCTGCTTCCCAGGCTGAAAACTCTGCTTTCTTTCCTTAGGTGGCACATTGGCTCAGAACTGCCCTACCCCTAGGATTCAGGGATGTGCAGCCCGATTAGTTGAGATCAGCACTTCTGGCTCTTTCATGGGGGAAACCAACAGTGAAAAGAGCCGTTCTAAGCTGGGAACCATGGTGTCTCTCCCTAGTCTACACAGAAACAGCACTTTGAGGGAAAGGGGCTGCTGGCGTTTGGTAGCAAAATCTCCTATTCTGAAGTGAAACATTTCGTTGTAAGCGGGTAGATCAGCCTGGCCACATTTTCTCAGCTGGCTCTAAAGGAGGGCACACTGTTGGCAGACTTACTTGAGGCCCTGCTTCCAAGGCTGAAAATTTTGCTTTCATTCCTCAGGTGGCACATTGGCTCAGAACTCCCCTACCCCAAGGATTCAGGGATGTGCAGGCCGATTTTTTGAGATCAGCCTTTCTGACTCTTTCATGGAGGAAACCAACTGGGTAAAGACCCGTTCTAAGCTGGGGACCATAGTGTCTTTCCCTAGTGTATACAGAAACAGCACTCTGAGGGAGAGGAGCTGCTGGCGTTTGGTAGAAACATCTGCTATGCTGAAGAGAAACATTTCGTTGTAAGCGGGTAGATTCAGCCTTGCCTCAGTTTCTCAGCTGGCTATAAAGGAGGGCACTCTGTTGGCACACTTACTTGAGGCCCTGCTTCCCAGGCTGAAAACTCTGCTTTTTCTCCTTAGGTGGCACATTGGCTCAGAACTGCCCTACCCCTAGGATTCAGGGATGTGCAGCCCGATTAGTTAAGGTCAGCACCTCTGGCTCTTTCATGGGGGAAACCAACAGTGAAAAGAGCCTTTCTAACCTGGGAACCATGGTGTCTTTCCCTAGTCTACACAGAAACAGCACTTTGAGGGAAAGGGGCTGCTGGCGTTTGGTAGCAAAATCTCCTATTCTGAAGTGAAACATTTCGTTGTAAGCGGGTAGATTCAGCCTGGCCACATATTCTCAGCTGGCTCTAAAACAGGGCACTCTGTTGGCAGACTTACTTGAGGCCCTGATTCCCAGGCTGAAAATTTTGCTTTCATTCCTTAGGTGGCACATTGGCTCAGAACTCCCCTACCCCAAGGATTCAGGGATGTGCAGGCCGATTTTTTGAGATCAGCCTTTCTGACTCTTTCATGGAGGAAACCAACTGGGAAAAGACCCGTTCTAAGCTGGGGACCATAGTGTCTTTCCCTAGTGTACACAGAAACAGCACTCTGAGGGAGAGGAGCTGCTGGCGTTTGGTAGAAACATCTGCTATTTTGAAGAGAAACATTTCGTTGTAAGCGGGTAGATTCAGCCTTCCCTCAGTTTCTCAGCTGGCTATAAAGGAGGGCACTCTGTTGGCACACTTACTTGAGGCCCTGCTTCCCAGGCTGAAAACTCTGCTTTCTTTCCTTAGGTGGCACATTGGCTCAGAACTGCCCTACCCCTAGGATTCAGGGATGTGCAGCCCGATTAGTTGAGATCAGCACTTCTGGCTCTTTCATGGGGGAAACCAACAGTGAAAAGAGCCGTTCTAAGCTGGGAACCATGGTGTCTCTCCCTAGTCTACACAGAAACAGCACTTTGAGGGAAAGGGGCTGCTGGCGTTTGGTAGCAAAATCTCCTATTCTGAAGTGAAACATTTCGTTGTAAGCGGGTAGATCAGCCTGGCCACATTTTCTCAGCTGGCTCTAAAGGAGGGCACACTGCTGGCATACTTACTTGAGGCCCTGCTTCCCAGGCTGAAAATTTTGCTTTCATTCCTTAGGTGGCACATTGGCTCAGAACTCCCCTACCCCAAGGATTCAGGGATGTGCAGGCCGATTTTTTGAGATCAGCCTTTCTGACTCTTTCATGGAGGAAACCAACTGGGTAAAGACCCGTTCTAAGCTGGGGACCATAGTGTCTTTCCCTAGTGTATACAGAAACAGCACTCTGAGGGAGAGGAGCTGCTGGCGTTTGGTAGAAACATCTGCTATTCTGAAGAGAAACAGTTCGTTGTAAGCGGGTAGATTCAGCATTGCCTGCTTTTCTCAGCTGGCTATAAAGGAGGGCACTCTGTTGGCACACTTACTTGAGGCCCTGCTTCCCAGGCTGAAAACTCTGCTTTTTCTCCTTAGGTGGCACATTGGCTCAGAACTGCCCTACCCCTAGGATTCAGGGATGTGCAGCCCGATTAGTTGAGATCAGCACTTCTGGCTCTTTCATGGGGGAAACCAACAGTGAAAAGAGCCGTTCTAAGCTGGGAACCTTGGTGTCTCTCCCTAGTCTACACAGAAACAGCACTTTGAGGGAAAGGGGCTGCTGGCGTTTGGTAGCAAAATCTCCTATTCTGAAGTGAAACATTTCGTTGTACGCGGGTAGATCAGCCTGGCCACATTTTCTCAGCTGGCTCTAAAGGAGGGCACACTGTTGGCAGACTCATTGAGGCCCTGCTTCCCAGGCTGAAAATTTTGCTTTCATTCCTTAGGTGGCACATTGGCTCAGAACTCCCCTACCCCAAGGATTCAGGGATGTGCAGGCCGATTTTTTGAGATCAGCCTTTCTGACTCTTTCATGGAGGAAACCACCTGGGAAAAGACCCGTTCTAAGCTGGGGACCATAGTGTCTTTCCCTAGTGTACACAGAAACAGCACTCTGAGGGAGAGGAGCTGCTGGCGTTTGGTAGAAACATCTGCTATTCTGAAGAGAAACATTTCGTTGTAAGCGGGTAGATTCAGCCTTGCCTCAGTTTCTCAGCTGGCTATAAAGGAGGGCACTCTGTTGGCACACTTACTTGAGGCCCTGCTTCCCAGGCTGAAAACTCTGCTTTTTCTCCTTAGGTGGCACATTGGCTCAGAACTGCCCTACCCCTAGGATTCAGGGATGTGCAGCCCGATTAGTTAAGGTCAGCACCTCTGGCTCTTTCATGGGGGAAACCAACAGTGAAAAGAGCCGTTCTAAGCTGGGAACCATGGTGTCTTTCCCTAGTCTACACAGAAACAGCACGTTGAGGGAAAGGGGCTGCTGGCGTTTGGTAGCAAAATCTCCTATTCTGAAGTGAAACATTTCGTTGTAAGCGGGTAGATCAGCCTGGCCACATTTTCTCAGCTGGCTCTAAAGGAGGGCACACTGTTGGCAGACTTACTTGAGGCCCTGCTTCCCAGGCTGAAAATTTTGCTTTCATTCCTTAGGTGGCACATTGGCTCAGAACTCCCCTACCCCAAGGATTCAGGGATGTGCAGGCCGATTTTTTGAGATCAGCCTTTCTGACTCTTTCATGGAGGAAACCAACTGGGTAAAGACCCGTTCTAAGCTGGGGACCATAGTGTCTTTCCCTAGTGTATACAGAAACAGCACTCTGAGGGAGAGGAGCTGCTGGCGTTTGGTAGAAACATCTGCTATTCTGAAGAGAAACAGTTCGTTGTAAGCGGGTAGATTCAGCATTGCCTGCTTTTCTCAGCTGGCTATAAAGGAGGGCACTCTGTTGGCACACTTACTTGAGGCCCTGCTTCCCAGGCTGAAAACTCTGCTTTTTCTCCTTAGGTGGCACATTGGCTCAGAACTGCCCTACCCCTAGGATTCAGGGATGTGCAGCCCGATTAGTTGAGATCAGCACTTCTGGCTCTTTCATGGGGGAAACCAACAGTGAAAAGAGCCGTTCTAAGCTGGGAACCTTGGTGTCTCTCCCTAGTCTACACAGAAACAGCACGTTGAGGGAAAGGGGCTGCTGGCGTTTGGTAGCAAAATCTCCTATTCTGAAGTGAAACATTTCGTTGTACGCGGGTAGATCAGCCTGGCCACATTTTCTCAGCTGGCTCTAAAGGAGGGCACACTGTTGGCAGACTCATTGAGGCCCTGCTTCCCAGGCTGAAAATTTTGCTTTCATTCCTTAGGTGGCACATTGGCTCAGAACTCCCCTACCCCAAGGATTCAGGGATGTGCAGGCCGATTTTTTGAGATCAGCCTTTCTGACTCTTTCATGGAGGAAACCACCTGGGAAAAGACCCGTTCTAAGCTGGGGACCATAGTGTCTTTCCCTAGTGTACACAGAAACAGCACTCTGAGGGAGAGGAGCTGCTGGCGTTTGGTAGAAACATCTGCTATTCTGAAGAGAAACATTTCGTTGTAAGCGGGTAGATTCAGCCTTGCCTCAGTTTCTCAGCTGGCTCTAAAGGAGGGCACTCTGTTGGCACACTTACTTGAGGCCCTGCTTCCCAGGCTGAAAACTCTGCTTTTTCTCCTTAGGTGGCACATTGGCTCAGAACTGCCCTACCCCTAGGATTCAGGGATGTGCAGCCCGATTAGTTAAGGTCAGCACCTCTGGCTCTTTCATGGGGGAAACCAACAGTGAAAAGAGCCGTTCTAAGCTGGGAACCATGGTGTCTTTCCCTAGTCTACACAGAAACAGCACGTTGAGGGAAAGGGGCTGCTGGCGTTTGGTAGCAAAATCTCCTATTCTGAAGTGAAACATTTCGTTGTAAGCGGGTAGATCAGCCTGGCCACATTTTCTCAGCTGGCTCTAAAGGAGGGCACACTGTTGGCAGACTTACTTGAGGCCCTGCTTCCCAGGCTGAAAATTTTGCTTTCATTCCTTAGGTGGCACATTGGCTCAGAACTCCCCTACCCCAAGGATTCAGGGATGTGCAGGCCGATTTTTTGAGATCAGCCTTTCTGACTCTTTCATGGAGGAAACCAACTGGGTAAAGACCCGTTCTAAGCTGGGGACCATAGTGTCTTTCCCTAGTGTATACAGAAACAGCACTCTGAGGGAGAGGAGCTGCTGGCGTTTGGTAGAAACATCTGCTATTCTGAAGAGAAACATTTCGTTGTAAGCGGGTAGATTCAGCCTTGCCTGCTTTTCTCAGCTGGCTATAAAGGAGGGCACTCTGTTGGCACACTTACTTGAGGCCCTGCTTCCCAGGCTGAAAACTCTGCTTTTTCTCCTTAGGTGGCACATTGGCTCAGAACTGCCCTACCCCTAGGATTCAGGGATGTGCAGCCCGATTAGTTAAGGTCAGCACCTCTGGCTCTTTCATGGGGGAAACCAACAGTGAAAAGAGCCGTTCTAAACTGGGAACCATGGTGTCTTTCCCTAGTCTACACAGAAACAGCACGTTGAGGGAAAGGGGCTGCTGGCGTTTGGTAGCAAAATCTCCTATTCTGAAGTGAAACATTTCGTTGTAAGCGGGTAGATCAGCCTGGCCACATTTTCTCAGCTGCTTCTAAAGGAGGGCACACTGTTGGCAGACTTACTTGAGGCCCTGCTTCCCAGGCTGAAAACTCTGCTTTCTCTCCTTAGGTGGCACATTGGCTCAGAACTGCCCTACCCCTAGGATTCAGGGATGTGCAGGCCGATTTTTTGAGATCAGCCTTTCTGACTCTTTCATGGAGGAAACCAACTGGGTAAAGACCCGTTCTAAGCTGGGGACCATAGTGTATTTCCCTAGTGTACACAGAAACAGCACTCTGAGGGAGAGGAGCTGCTGGCGTTTGGTAGAAACATCTGCTATTGTGAAGAGAAACATTTCGTTGTAAGCGGGTAGATTCAGCCTTCCCTCAGTTTCTCAGCTGGCTATAAAGGAGGGCACTCTGTTGGCACACTTACTTGAGGCCCTGCTTCCCAGGCTGAAAACTCTGCTTTCTTTCCTTAGGTGGCACATTGGCTCAGAACTGCCCTACCCCTAGGATTCAGGGATGTGCAGCCCGATTAGTTGAGATCAGCACTTCTGGCTCTTTCATGGGGGAAACCAACAGTGAAAAGAGCCGTTCTAAGCTGGGAACCATGGTGTCTCTCCCTAGTCTACACAGAAACAGCACTTTGAGGGAAAGGGGCTGCTGGCGTTTGGTAGCAAAATCTCCTATTCTGAAGTGAAACATTTCGTTGTAAGCGGGTAGATCAGCCTGGCCACATTTTCTCAGCTGGCTCTAAAGGAGGGCACACTGTTGGCAGACTTACTTGAGGCCCTGCTTCCAAGGCTGAAAATTTTGCTTTCATTCCTCAGGTGGCACATTGGCTCAGAACTCCCCTACCCCAAGGATTCAGGGATGTGCAGGCCGATTTTTTGAGATCAGCCTTTCTGACTCTTTCATGGAGGAAACCAACTGGGTAAAGACCCGTTCTAAGCTGGGGACCATAGTGTCTTTCCCTAGTGTATACAGAAACAGCACTCTGAGGGAGAGGAGCTGCTGGCGTTTGGTAGAAACATCTGCTATGCTGAAGAGAAACATTTCGTTGTAAGCGGGTAGATTCAGCCTTGCCTCATTTTCTCAGCTGGCTATAAAGGAGGGCACTCTGTTGGCACACTTACTTGAGGCCCTGCTTCCCAGGCTGAAAACTCTGCTTTTTCTCCTTAGGTGGCACATTGGCTCAGAACTGCCCTACCCCTAGGATTCAGGGATGTGCAGCCCGATTAGTTAAGGTCAGCACCTCTGGCTCTTTCATGGGGGAAACCAACAGTGAAAAGAGCCTTTCTAACCTGGGAACCATGGTGTCTTTCCCTAGTCTACACAGAAACAGCACTTTGAGGGAAAGGGGCTGCTGGCGTTTGGTAGCAAAATCTCCTATTCTGAAGTGAAACATTTCGTTGTAAGCGGGTAGATTCAGCCTGGCCACATATTCTCAGCTGGCTCTAAAACAGGGCACTCTGTTGGCAGACTTACTTGAGGCCCTGATTCCCAGGCTGAAAATTTTGCTTTCATTCCTTAGGTGGCACATTGGCTCAGAACTCCCCTACCCCAAGGATTCAGGGATGTGCAGGCCGATTTTTTGAGATCAGCCTTTCTGACTCTTTCATGGAGGAAACCAACTGGGAAAAGACCCGTTCTAAGCTGGGGACCATAGTGTCTTTCCCTAGTGTACACAGAAACAGCACTCTGAGGGAGAGGAGCTGCTGGCGTTTGGTAGAAACATCTGCTATTTTGAAGAGAAACATTTCGTTGTAAGCGGGTAGATTCAGCCTTCCCTCAGTTTCTCAGCTGGCTATAAAGGAGGGCACTCTGTTGGCACACTTACTTGAGGCCCTGCTTCCCAGGCTGAAAACTCTGCTTTCTTTCCTTAGGTGGCACATTGGCTCAGAACTGCCCTACCCCTAGGATTCAGGGATGTGCAGCCCGATTAGTTGAGATCAGCACTTCTGGCTCTTTCATGGGGGAAACCAACAGTGAAAAGAGCCGTTCTAAGCTGGGAACCATGGTGTCTCTCCCTAGTCTACACAGAAACAGCACTTTGAGGGAAAGGGGCTGCTGGCGTTTGGTAGCAAAATCTCCTATTCTGAAGTGAAACATTTCGTTGTAAGCGGGTAGATCAGCCTGGCCACATTTTCTCAGCTGGCTCTAAAGGAGGGCACACTGTTGGCAGACTTACTTGAGGCCCTGCTTCCAAGGCTGAAAATTTTGCTTTCATTCCTCAGGTGGCACATTGGCTCAGAACTCCCCTACCCCAAGGATTCAGGGATGTGCAGGCCGATTTTTTGAGATCAGCCTTTCTGACTCTTTCATGGAGGAAACCAACTGGGTAAAGACCCGTTCTAAGCTGGGGCCCATAGTGTCTTTCCCTAGTGTATACAGAAACAGCACTCTGAGGGAGAGGAGCTGCTGGCGTTTGGTAGAAACATCTGCTATGCTGAAGAGAAACATTTCGTTGTAAGCGGGTAGATTCAGCCTTGCCTCATTTTCTCAGCTGGCTATAAAGGAGGGCACTCTGTTGGCACACTTACTTGAGGCCCTGCTTCCCAGGCTGAAAACTCTGCTTTTTCTCCTTAGGTGGCACATTGGCTCAGAACTGCCCTACCCCTAGGATTCAGGGATGTGCAGCCCGATTAGTTAAGGTCAGCACCTCTGGCTCTTTCATGGGGGAAACCAACAGTGAAAAGAGCCTTTCTAACCTGGGAACCATGGTGTCTTTCCCTAGTCTACACAGAAACAGCACTTTGAGGGAAAGGGGCTGCTGGCGTTTGGTAGCAAAATCTCCTATTCTGAAGTGAAACATTTCGTTGTAAGCGGGTAGATTCAGCCTGGCCACATATTCTCAGCTGGCTCTAAAACAGGGCACTCTGTTGGCAGACTTACTTGAGGCCCTGATTCCCAGGCTGAAAATTTTGCTTTCATTCCTTAGGTGGCACATTGGCTCAGAACTCCCCTACCCCAAGGATTCAGGGATGTGCAGGCCGATTTTTTGAGATCAGCCTTTCTGACTCTTTCATGGAGGAAACCAACTGGGAAAAGACCCGTTCTAAGCTGGGGACCATAGTGTCTTTCCCTAGTGTACACAGAAACAGCACTCTGAGGGAGAGGAGCTGCTGGCGTTTGGTAGAAACATCTGCTATTTTGAAGAGAAACATTTCGTTGTAAGCGGGTAGATTCAGCCTTGCCTCAGTTTCTCAGCTGGCTCTAAAGGAGGGCACTCTGTTGGCACACTTACTTGAGGCCCTGCTTCCCAGGTTGAAAACTCTGCTTTCTTTCCTTAGGTGGCACATTGGCTCAGAACTGCCCTACCCCTAGGATTCAGGGATGTGCAGCCCGATTAGTTGAGATCAGCACTTCTGGCTCTTTCATGGGGGAAACCAACAGTGAAAAGAGCCGTTCTAAGCTGGGAACCATGGTGTCTTTCCCTAGTCTACACAGAAACAGCACTTTGAGGGAAAGGGGCTGCTGGCGTTTGGTAGCAAAATCTCCTATTCTGAAGTGAAACATTTCGTTGTAAGCGGGTAGATCAGCCTGGCCACATTTTCTCAGCTGGCTCTAAAGGAGGGCACACTGCTGGCATACTTACTTGAGGCCCTGCTTCCCAGGCTGAAAATTTTGCTTTCATTCCTTAGGTGGCACATTGGCTCAGAACTCCCCTACCCCAAGGATTCAGGGATGTGCAGGCCGATTTTTTGAGATCAGCCTTTCTGACTCTTTCATGGAGGAAACCAACTGGGAAAAGACCCGTTCTAAGCTGGGGACCATAGTGTCTTTCCCTAGTGTACACAGAAACAGCACTCTGAGGGAGAGGAGCTGCTGGCGTTTGGTAGAAACATCTGCTATTCTGAAGAGAAACATTTCGTTGTAAGCGGGTAGATTCAGCCTTGCCTCATTTTCTCAGCTGGCTATAAAGGAGGGCACTCTATTGGCACACTTACTTGAGGCCCTGCTTCCCAGGCTGAAAACTCTGCTTTCTTTCCTTAGGTGGCACATTGGCTCAGAACTGCCCTACCCCTAGGATTCAGGGATGTGCAGCCCGATTAGTTGAGATCAGCACTTCTGACTCTTTCATGCGGGAAACCAACAGTGAAAAGAGCCGTTCTAAGCTGGGAACCATGGTGTCTTTCCCTAGTCTACACAGAAACAGCACTTTGAGGGAAAGGGGCTGCTGGCGTTTGGTAGCAAAATCTCCTATTCTGAAGTGAAACATTTCGTTGTACGCGGGTAGATCAGCCTGGCCACATTTTCTCAGCTGGCTCTAAAGGAGGGCACACTGTTGGCAGACTCATTGAGGCCCTGCTTCCCAGGCTGAAAATTTTGCTTTCATTCCTTAGGTGGCACATTGGCTCAGAACTCCCCTACCCCAAGGATTCAGGGATGTGCAGGCCGATTTTGTGAGATCAGCCTTTCTGACTCTTTCATGGAGGAAACCACCTGGGAAAAGACCCGTTCTAAGCTGGGGACCATAGTGTCTTTCCCTAGTGTACACAGAAACAGCACTCTGAGGGAGAGGAGCTGCTGGCGTTTGGTAGAAACATCTGCTATGCTGAAGAGAAACATTTCGTTGTAAGCGGGTAGATTCAGCCTTGCCTCAGTTTCTCAGCTGGCTCTAAAGGAGGGCACTCTGTTGGCACACTTACTTGAGGCCCTGCTTCCCAGGCTGAAAACTCTGCTTTCTTTCCTTAGGTGGCACATTGGCTCAGAACTGCCCTACCCCTAGGATTCAGGGATGTGCAGCCCGATTAGTTGAGATCAGCACTTCTGGCTCTTTCATGGGGGAAACCAACAGTGAAATGAGCCGTTCTAAGCTGGGAACCATGGTGTCTTTCCCTAGTCTACACAGAAACAGCACGTTGAGGGAAAGGGGCTGCTGGCGTTTGGTAGCAAAATCTCCTATTCTGAAGTGAAACATTTCGTTGTAAGCGGGTAGATCAGCCTGGCCACATTTTCTCAGCTGGCTCTAAAGGAGGGCACACTGTTGGCAGACTTACTTGAGGCCCTGCTTCCCAGGCTGAAAATTTTGCTTTCATTCCTTAGGTGGCACATTGGCTCAGAACTCCCCTACCCCAAGGATTCAGGGATGTGCAGGCCGATTTTTTGAGATCAGCCTTTCTGACTCTTTCATGGAGGAAACCAACTGGGTAAAGACCCGTTCTAAGCTGGGGACCATAGTGTCTTTCCCTAGTGTATACAGAAACAGCACTCTGAGGGAGAGGAGCTGCTGGCGTTTGGTAGAAACATCTGCTATTCTGAAGAGAAACATTTCGTTGTAAGCGGGTAGATTCAGCCTTGCCTGCTTTTCTCAGCTGGCTATAAAGGAGGGCACTCTGTTGGCACACTTACTTGAGGCCCTGCTTCCCAGGCTGAAAACTCTGCTTTTTCTCCTTAGGTGGCACATTGGCTCAGAACTGCCCTACCCCTAGGATTCAGGGATGTGCAGCCCGATTAGTTAAGGTCAGCACCTCTGGCTCTTTCATGGGGGAAACCAACAGTGAAAAGAGCCGTTCTAAACTGGGAACCATGGTGTCTTTCCCTAGTCTACACAGAAACAGCACGTTGAGGGAAAGGGGCTGCTGGCGTTTGGTAGCAAAATCTCCTATTCTGAAGTGAAACATTTCGTTGTAAGCGGGTAGATCAGCCTGGCCACATTTTCTCAGCTGCTTCTAAAGGAGGGCACACTGTTGGCAGACTTACTTGAGGCCCTGCTTCCCAGGCTGAAAACTCTGCTTTCTCTCCTTAGGTGGCACATTGGCTCAGAACTGCCCTACCCCTAGGATTCAGGGATGTGCAGGCCGATTTTTTGAGATCAGCCTTTCTGACTCTTTCATGGAGGAAACCAACTGGGTAAAGACCCGTTCTAAGCTGGGGACCATAGTGTATTTCCCTAGTGTACACAGAAACAGCACTCTGAGGGAGAGGAGCTGCTGGCGTTTGGTAGAAACATCTGCTATTGTGAAGAGAAACATTTCGTTGTAAGCGGGTAGATTCAGCCTTCCCTCAGTTTCTCAGCTGGCTATAAAGGAGGGCACTCTGTTGGCACACTTACTTGAGGCCCTGCTTCCCAGGCTGAAAACTCTGCTTTCTTTCCTTAGGTGGCACATTGGCTCAGAACTGCCCTACCCCTAGGATTCAGGGATGTGCAGCCCGATTAGTTGAGATCAGCACTTCTGGCTCTTTCATGGGGGAAACCAACAGTGAAAAGAGCCGTTCTAAGCTGGGAACCATGGTGTCTCTCCCTAGTCTACACAGAAACAGCACTTTGAGGGAAAGGGGCTGCTGGCGTTTGGTAGCAAAATCTCCTATTCTGAAGTGAAACATTTCGTTGTAAGCGGGTAGATCAGCCTGGCCACATTTTCTCAGCTGGCTCTAAAGGAGGGCACACTGTTGGCAGACTTACTTGAGGCCCTGCTTCCAAGGCTGAAAATTTTGCTTTCATTCCTCAGGTGGCACATTGGCTCAGAACTCCCCTACCCCAAGGATTCAGGGATGTGCAGGCCGATTTTTTGAGATCAGCCTTTCTGACTCTTTCATGGAGGAAACCAACTGGGTAAAGACCCGTTCTAAGCTGGGGACCATAGTGTCTTTCCCTAGTGTATACAGAAACAGCACTCTGAGGGAGAGGAGCTGCTGGCGTTTGGTAGAAACATCTGCTATGCTGAAGAGAAACATTTCGTTGTAAGCGGGTAGATTCAGCCTTGCCTCATTTTCTCAGCTGGCTATAAAGGAGGGCACTCTGTTGGCACACTTACTTGAGGCCCTGCTTCCCAGGCTGAAAACTCTGCTTTTTCTCCTTAGGTGGCACATTGGCTCAGAACTGCCCTACCCCTAGGATTCAGGGATGTGCAGCCCGATTAGTTAAGGTCAGCACCTCTGGCTCTTTCATGGGGGAAACCAACAGTGAAAAGAGCCTTTCTAACCTGGGAACCATGGTGTCTTTCCCTAGTCTACACAGAAACAGCACTTTGAGGGAAAGGGGCTGCTGGCGTTTGGTAGCAAAATCTCCTATTCTGAAGTGAAACATTTCGTTGTAAGTGGGTAGATTCAGCCTGGCCACATATTCTCAGCTGGCTCTAAAACAGGGCACTCTGTTGGCAGACTTACTTGAGGCCCTGATTCCCAGGCTGAAAATTTTGCTTTCATTCCTTAGGTGGCACATTGGCTCAGAACTCCCCTACCCCAAGGATTCAGGGATGTGCAGGCCGATTTTTTGAGATCAGCCTTTCTGACTCTTTCATGGAGGAAACCAACTGGGAAAAGACCCGTTCTAAGCTGGGGACCATAGTGTCTTTCCCTAGTGTACACAGAAACAGCACTCTGAGGGAGAGGAGCTGCTGGCGTTTGGTAGAAACATCTGCTATTTTGAAGAGAAACATTTCGTTGTAAGCGGGTAGATTCAGCCTTGCCTCAGTTTCTCAGCTGGCTCTAAAGGAGGGCACTCTGTTGGCACACTTACTTGAGGCCCTGCTTCCCAGGTTGAAAACTCTGCTTTCTTTCCTTAGGTGGCACATTGGCTCAGAACTGCCCTACCCCTAGGATTCAGGGATGTGCAGCCCGATTAGTTGAGATCAGCACTTCTGGCTCTTTCATGGGGGAAACCAACAGTGAAAAGAGCCGTTCTAAGCTGGGAACCATGGTGTCTTTCCCTAGTCTACACAGAAACAGCACTTTGAGGGAAAGGGGCTGCTGGCGTTTGGTAGCAAAATCTCCTATTCTGAAGTGAAACATTTCGTTGTAAGCGGGTAGATCAGCCTGGCCACATTTTCTCAGCTGGCTCTAAAGGAGGGCACACTGCTGGCATACTTACTTGAGGCCCTGCTTCCCAGGCTGAAAATTTTGCTTTCATTCCTTAGGTGGCACATTGGCTCAGAACTCCCCTACCCCAAGGATTCAGGGATGTGCAGGCCGATTTTTTGAGATCAGCCTTTCTGACTCTTTCATGGAGGAAACCAACTGGGAAAAGACCCGTTCTAAGCTGGGGACCATAGTGTCTTTCCCTAGTGTACACAGAAACAGCACTCTGAGGGAGAGGAGCTGCTGGCGTTTGGTAGAAACATCTGCTATTCTGAAGAGAAACATTTCGTTGTAAGCGGGTAGATTCAGCCTTGCCTCATTTTCTCAGCTGGCTATAAAGGAGGGCACTCTATTGGCACACTTACTTGAGGCCCTGCTTCCCAGGCTGAAAACTCTGCTTTCTTTCCTTAGGTGGCACATTGGCTCAGAACTGCCCTACCCCTAGGATTCAGGGATGTGCAGCCCGATTAGTTGAGATCAGCACTTCTGACTCTTTCATGCGGGAAACCAACAGTGAAAAGAGCCGTTCTAAGCTGGGAACCATGGTGTCTTTCCCTAGTCTACACAGAAACAGCACTTTGAGGGAAAGGGGCTGCTGGCGTTTGGTAGCAAAATCTCCTATTCTGAAGTGAAACATTTCGTTGTACGCGGGTAGATCAGCCTGGCCACATTTTCTCAGCTGGCTCTAAAGGAGGGCACACTGTTGGCAGACTCATTGAGGCCCTGCTTCCCAGGCTGAAAATTTTGCTTTCATTCCTTAGGTGGCACATTGGCTCAGAACTCCCCTACCCCAAGGATTCAGGGATGTGCAGGCCGATTTTGTGAGATCAGCCTTTCTGACTCTTTCATGGAGGAAACCACCTGGGAAAAGACCCGTTCTAAGCTGGGGACCATAGTGTCTTTCCCTAGTGTACACAGAAACAGCACTCTGAGGGAGAGGAGCTGCTGGCGTTTGGTAGAAACATCTGCTATGCTGAAGAGAAACATTTCGTTGTAAGCGGGTAGATTCAGCCTTGCCTCAGTTTCTCAGCTGGCTCTAAAGGAGGGCACTCTGTTGGCACACTTACTTGAGGCCCTGCTTCCCAGGCTGAAAACTCTGCTTTCTTTCCTTAGGTGGCACATTGGCTCAGAACTGCCCTACCCCTAGGATTCAGGGATGTGCAGCCCGATTAGTTGAGATCAGCACTTCTGGCTCTTTCATGGGGGAAACCAACAGTGAAATGAGCCGTTCTAAGCTGGGAACCATGGTGTCTTTCCCTAGTCTACACAGAAACAGCACGTTGAGGGAAAGGGGCTGCTGGCGTTTGGTAGCAAAATCTCCTATTCTGAAGTGAAACATTTCGTTGTAAGCGGGTAGATCAGCCTGGCCACATTTTCTCAGCTGACTCTAAAGGAGGGCACACTGTTGGCAGACTTACTTGAGGCCCTGCTTCCCAGGCTGAAAATTTTGCTTTCATTCCTTAGGTGGCACATTGGCTCAGAACTCCCCTACCCCAAGGATTCAGGGATGTGCAGGCCGATTTTTTGAGATCAGCCTTTCTGACTCTTTCATGGAGGAAACCAACTGGGAAAAGACCCGTTCTAAGCTGGGGACCATAGTGTCTTTCCCTAGTGTACACAGAAACAGCACTCTGAGGGAGAGGAGCTGCTGGCGTTTGGTAGAAACATCTGCTATTCTGAAGAGAAACATTTCGTTGTAAGCGGGTAGATTCAGCCTTGCCTCATTTTCTCAGCTGGCTATAAAGGAGGGCACTCTATTGGCACACTTACTTGAGGCCCTGCTTCCCAGGCTGAAAACTCTGCTTTCTTTCCTTAGGTGGCACATTGGCTCAGAACTGCCCTACCCCTAGGATTCAGGGATGTGCAGCCCGATTAGTTGAGATCAGCACTTCTGACTCTTTCATGCGGGAAACCAACAGTGAAAAGAGCCGTTCTAAGCTGGGAACCATGGTGTCTTTCCCTAGTCTACACAGAAACAGCACTTTGAGGGAAAGGGGCTGCTGGCGTTTGGTAGCAAAATCTCCTATTCTGAAGTGAAACATTTCGTTGTACGCGGGTAGATCAGCCTGGCCACATTTTCTCAGCTGGCTCTAAAGGAGGGCACACTGTTGGCAGACTCATTGAGGCCCTGCTTCCCAGGCTGAAAATTTTGCTTTCATTCCTTAGGTGGCACAATGGCTCAGAACTCCCCTACCCCAAGGATTCAGGGATGTGCAGGCCGATTTTTTGAGATCAGCCTTTCTGACTCTTTCATGGAGGAAACCAACTGGGTAAAGACCCGTTCTAAGCTGGGGACCATAGTGTCTTTCCCTAGTGTATACAGAAACAGCACTCTGAGGGAGAGGAGCTGCTGGCGTTTGGTAGAAACATCTGCTATTCTGAAGAGAAACATTTCGTTGTAAGCGGGTAGATTCAGCCTTGCCTCATTTTCTCAGCTGGCTATAAAGGAGGGCACTCTGTTGGCACACTTACTTGAGGCCCTGCTTCCCAGGCTGAAAACTCTGCTTTTTCTCCATAGGTGGCACATTGGCTCAGAACTGCCCTACCCCTAGGATTCAGGGATGTGCAGCCCGATTAGTTAAGGTCAGCACCTCTGGCTCTTTCATGGGGGAAACCAACAGTGAAAAGAGCCGTTCTAAGCTGGGAACCATGGTGTCTCTCCCTAGTCTACACAGAAACAGCACTTTGAGGGAAAGGGGCTGCTGGCGTTTGGTAGCAAAATCTCCTATTCTGAAGTGAAACATTTCGTTGTAAGCGGGTAGATTCAGCCTGGCCACATATTCTCAGCTGGCTCTAAAACAGGGCACTCTGTTGGCAGACTTACTTGAGGCCCTGATTCCCAGGCTGAAAATTTTGCTTTCATTCCTTAGGTGGCACATTGGCTCAGAACTCCCCTACCCCAAGGATTCAGGGATGTGCAGGCCGATTTTGTGAGATCAGCCTTTCTGACTCTTTCATGGAGGAAACCAACTGGGAAAAGACCCGTTCTAAGCTGGGGACCATAGTGTCTTTCCCTAGTGTACACAGAAACAGCACTCTGAGGGAGAGGAGCTGCTGGCGTTTGGTAGAAACATCTGCTATTTTGAAGAGAAACATTTCGTTGTAAGCGGGTAGATTCAGCCTTGCCTCATTTTCTCAGCTGGCTCTAAAGGAGGGCACTCTGTTGGCACACTTACTTGAGGCCCTGCTTCCCAGGTTGAAAACTCTGCTTTCTTTCCTTAGGTGGCACATTGGCTCAGAACTGCCCTACCCCTAGGATTCAGGGATGTGCAGCCCGATTAGTTGAGATCAGCACTTCTGGCTCTTTCATGGGGGAAACCAACAGTGAAAAGAGCCGTTCTAAGCTGGGAACCATGGTGTCTTTCCCTAGTCTACACAGAAACAGCACTTTGAGGGAAAGGGGCTGCTGGCGTTTGGTTGCAAAATCTCCTATTCTGAAGTGAAACATTTCGTTGTAAGCGGGTAGATCAGCCTGGCCACATTTTCTCAGCTGGCTCTAAAGGAGGGCACACTGCTGGCATACTTACTTGAGGCCCTGCTTCCCAGGCTGAAAATTTTGCTTTCATTCCTTAGGTGGCACATTGGCTCAGAACTCCCCTACCCCAAGGATTCAGGGATGTGCAGGCCGATTTTTTGAGATCAGCCTTTCTGACTCTTTCATGGAGGAAACCAACTGGGAAAAGACCCGTTCTAAGCTGGGGACCATAGTGTCTTTCCCTAGTGTACACAGAAACAGCACTCTGAGGGAGCGGAGCTGCTGGCGTTTGGTAGAAACATCTGCTATTCTGAAGAGAAACATTTCGTTGTAAGCGGGTAGATTCAGCCTTGCCTCATTTTCTCAGCTGGCTATAAAGGAGCGCACTCTATTGGCACACTTACTTGAGGCCCTGCTTCCCAGGCTGAAAACTCTGCTTTCTTTCCTTAGGTGGCACATTGGCTCAGAACTGCCCTACCCCTAGGATTCAGGGATGTGCAGCCCGATTAGTTGAGATCAGCACTTCTGACTCTTTCATGCGGGAAACCAACAGTGAAAAGAGCCGTTCTAAGCTGGGAACCATGGTGTCTTTCCCTAGTCTACACAGAAACAGCACTTTGAGGGAAAGGGGCTGCTGGCGTTTGGTAGCAAAATCTCCTATTCTGAAGTGAAACATTTCGTTGTACGCGGGTAGATCAGCCTGGCCACATTTTCTCAGCTGGCTCTAAAGGAGGGCACACTGTTGGCAGACTCATTGAGGCCCTGCTTCCCAGGCTGAAAATTTTGCTTTCATTCCTTAGGTGGCACAATGGCTCAGAACTCCCCTACCCCAAGGATTCAGGGATGTGCAGGCCGATTTTTTGAGATCAGCCTTTCTGACTCTTTCATGGAGGAAACCAACTGGGTAAAGACCCGTTCTAAGCTGGGGACCATAGTGTCTTTCCCTAGTGTATACAGAAACAGCACTCTGAGGGAGAGGAGCTGCTGGCGTTTGGTAGAAACATCTGCTATTCTGAAGAGAAACATTTCGTTGTAAGCGGGTAGATTCAGCCTTGCCTCATTTTCTCAGCTGGCTATAAAGGAGGGCACTCTGTTGGCACACTTACTTGAGGCCCTGCTTCCCAGGCTGAAAACTCTGCTTTTTCTCCATAGGTGGCACATTGGCTCAGAACTGCCCTACCCCTAGGATTCAGGGATGTGCAGCCCGGTTAGTTAAGGTCAGCACCTCTGGCTCTTTCATGGGGGAAACCAACAGTGAAAAGAGCCGTTCTATGCTGGGAACCATGGTGTCTTTCCCTAGTCTACACAGAAACAGCACGTTGAGGGAAAGGGGCTGCTGGCGTTTGGTAGCAAAATCTCCTATTCTGAAGTGAAACATTTCGTTGTAAGCGGGTAGATCAGCCTGGCCACATTTTCTCAGCTGGCTCTAAAGTAGGGCACACTGTTGGCAGACTTACTTGAGGCCCTGCTTCCCAGGCTGAAAATTTTGCTTTCATTCCTTAGGTGGCACATTGGCTCAGAACTCCCCTACCCCAAGGATTCAGGGATGTGCAGGCCGATTTTTTGAGATCAGCCTTTCTGACTCTTTCATGGAGGAAACCACCTGGGAAAAGACCCGTTCTAAGCTGGGGACCATAGTGTCTTTCCCTAGTGTACACAGAAACAGCACTCTGAGGGAGAGGAGCTGCTGGCGTTTGGTAGAAACATCTGCTATTCTGAAGAGAAACATTTCGTTGTAAGCGGGTAGATTCAGCCTTGCCTCAGTTTCTCAGCTGGCTCTAAAGGAGGGCACTCTGTTGGCACACTTACTTGAGGCCCTGCTTCCCAGGCTGAAAACTCTGCTTTCTTTCCTTAGGTGGCACATTGGCTCAGAACTGCCCTACCCCTAGGATTCAGGGATGTGCAGCCCGATTAGTTGAGATCAGCACTTCTGACTCTTTCATGCGGGAAACCAACAGTGAAAAGAGCCGTTCTAAGCTGGGAACCATGGTGTCTTTCCCTAGTCTACACAGAAAAGGCACTTTGAGGGAAAGGGGCTGCTGGCGTTTGGTAGCAAAATCTCCTATTCTGAAGTGAAACATTTCGTTGTACGCGGGTAGATCAGCCTGGCCACATTTTCTCAGCTGGCTCTAAAGGAGGGCACACTGTTGGCAGACTCATTGAGGCCCTGCTTCCCAGGCTGAAAATTTTGCTTTCATTCCTTAGGTGGCACAATGGCTCAGAACTCCCCTACCCCAAGGATTCAGGGATGTGCAGGCCGATTTTTTGAGATCAGCCTTTCTGACTCTTTCATGGAGGAAACCAACTGGGAAAAGACCCGTTCTAAGCTGGGGACCATAGTGTCTTTCCCTAGTGTACACAGAAACAGCACTCTGAGGGAGCGGAGCTGCTGGCGTTTGGTAGAAACATCTGCTATTCTGAAGAGAAACATTTCGTTGTAAGCGGGTAGATTCAGCCTTGCCTCATTTTCTCAGCTGGCTATAAAGGAGGGCACTCTATTGGCACACTTACTTGAGGCCCTGCTTCCCAGGCTGAAAACTCTGCTTTCTTTCCTTAGGTGGCACATTGGCTCAGAACTGCCCTACCCCTAGGATTCAGGGATGTGCAGCCCGATTAGTTGAGATCAGCACTTCTGACTCTTTCATGCGGGAAACCAACAGTGAAAAGAGCCGTTCTAAGCTGGGAACCATGGTGTCTTTCCCTAGTCTACACAGAAACAGCACTTTGAGGGAAAGGGGCTGCTGGCGTTTGGTAGCAAAATCTCCTATTCTGAAGTGAAACATTTCGTTGTACGCGGGTAGATCAGCCTGGCCACATTTTCTCAGCTGGCTCTAAAGGAGGGCACACTGTTGGCAGACTCATTGAGGCCCTGCTTCCCAGGCTGAAAATTTTGCTTTCATTCCTTAGGTGGCACAATGGCTCAGAACTCCCCTACCCCAAGGATTCAGGGATGTGCAGGCCGATTTTTTGAGATCAGCCTTTCTGACTCTTTCATGGAGGAAACCAACTGGGTAAAGACCCGTTCTAAGCTGGGGACCATAGTGTCTTTCCCTAGTGTATACAGAAACAGCACTCTGAGGGAGAGGAGCTGCTGGCGTTTGGTAGAAACATCTGCTATTCTGAAGAGAAACATTTCGTTGTAAGCGGGTAGATTCAGCCTTGCCTCATTTTCTCAGCTGGCTATAAAGGAGGGCACTCTGTTGGCACACTTACTTGAGGCCCTGCTTCCCAGGCTGAAAACTCTGCTTTTTCTCCATAGGTGGCACATTGGCTCAGAACTGCCCTACCCCTAGGATTCAGGGATGTGCAGCCCGATTAGTTAAGGTCAGCACCTCTGGCTCTTTCATGGGGGAAACCAACAGTGAAAAGAGCCGTTCTATGCTGGGAACCATGGTGTCTTTCCCTAGTCTACACAGAAACAGCACGTTGAGGGAAAGGGGCTGCTGGCGTTTGGTAGCAAAATCTCCTATTCTGAAGTGAAACATTTCGTTGTAAGCGGGTAGATCAGCCTGGCCACATTTTCTCAGCTGGCTCTAAAGTAGGGCACACTGTTGGCAGACTTACTTGAGGCCCTGCTTCCCAGGCTGAAAATTTTGCTTTCATTCCTTAGGTGGCACATTGGCTCAGAACTCCCCTACCCCAAGGATTCAGGGATGTGCAGGCCGATTTTTTGAGATCAGCCTTTCTGACTCTTTCATGGAGGAAACCACCTGGGAAAAGACCCGTTCTAAGCTGGGGACCATAGTGTCTTTCCCTAGTGTACACAGAAACAGCACTCTGAGGGAGAGGAGCTGCTGGCGTTTGGTAGAAACATCTGCTATTCTGAAGAGAAACATTTCGTTGTAAGCGGGTAGATTCAGCCTTGCCTCAGTTTCTCAGCTGGCTCTAAAGGAGGGCACTCTGTTGGCACACTTACTTGAGGCCCTGCTTCCCAGGCTGAAAACTCTGCTTTCTTTCCTTAGGTGGCACATTGGCTCAGAACTGCCCTACCCCTAGGATTCAGGGATGTGCAGCCCGATTAGTTGAGATCAGCACTTCTGACTCTTTCATGCGGGAAACCAACAGTGAAAAGAGCCGTTCTAAGCTGGGAACCATGGTGTCTTTCCCTAGTCTACACAGAAAAGGCACTTTGAGGGAAAGGGGCTGCTGGCGTTTGGTAGCAAAATCTCCTATTCTGAAGTGAAACATTTCGTTGTACGCGGGTAGATCAGCCTGGCCACATTTTCTCAGCTGGCTCTAAAGGAGGGCACACTGTTGGCAGACTCATTGAGGCCCTGCTTCCCAGGCTGAAAATTTTGCTTTCATTCCTTAGGTGGCACAATGGCTCAGAACTCCCCTACCCCAAGGATTCAGGGATGTGCAGGCCGATTTTTTGAGATCAGCCTTTCTGACTCTTTCATGGAGGAAACCAACTGGGTAAAGACCCGTTCTAAGCTGGGGACCATAGTGTCTTTCCCTAGTGTATACAGAAACAGCACTCTGAGGGAGAGGAGCTGCTGGCGTTTGGTAGAAACATCTGCTATTCTGAAGAGAAACATTTCGTTGTAAGCGGGTAGATTCAGCCTTGCCTCATTTTCTCAGCTGGCTATAAAGGAGGGCACTCTGTTGGCACACTTACTTGAGGCCCTGCTTCCCAGGCTGAAAACTCTGCTTTTTCTCCATAGGTGGCACATTGGCTCAGAACTGCCCTACCCCTAGGATTCAGGGATGTGCAGCCCGATTAGTTAAGGTCAGCACCTCTGGCTCTTTCATGGGGGAAACCAACAGTGAAAAGAGCCGTTCTATGCTGGGAACCATGGTGTCTTTCCCTAGTCTACACAGAAACAGCACGTTGAGGGAAAGGGGCTGCTGGCGTTTGGTAGCAAAATCTCCTATTCTGAAGTGAAACATTTCGTTGTAAGCGGGTAGATCAGCCTGGCCACATTTTCTCAGCTGGCTCTAAAGTAGGGCACACTGTTGGCAGACTTACTTGAGGCCCTGCTTCCCAGGCTGAAAATTTTGCTTTCATTCCTTAGGTGGCACATTGGCTCAGAACTCCCCTACCCCTAGGATTCAGGGATGTGCAGCCCGATTAGTTGAGATCAGCACTTCTGGCTCTTTCATGCGGGAAACCAACAGTGAAAAGAGCCGTTCTAAGCTGGGAACCATGGTGTCTTTCCCTAGTCTACACAGAAAAGGCACTTTGAGGGAAAGGGGCTGCTGGCGTTTGGTAGCAAAATCTCCTATTCTGAAGTGAAACATTTCGTTGTACGCGGGTAGATCAGCCTGGCCACATTTTCTCAGCTGGCTCTAAAGGAGGGCACACTGTTGGCAGACTCATTGAGGCCCTGCTTCCCAGGCTGAAAATTTTGCTTTCATTCCTTAGGTGGCACAATGGCTCAGAACTCCCCTACCCCAAGGATTCAGGGATGTGCAGGCCGATTTTTTGAGATCAGCCTTTCTGACTCTTTCATGGAGGAAACCAACTGGGTAAAGACCCGTTCTAAGCTGGGGACCATAGTGTCTTTCCCTAGTGTATACAGAAACAGCACTCTGAGGGAGAGGAGCTGCTGGCGTTTGGTAGAAACATCTGCTATTCTGAAGAGAAACATTTCGTTGTAAGCGGGTAGATTCAGCCTTGCCTCATTTTCTCAGCTGGCTATAAAGGAGGGCACTCTGTTGGCACACTTACTTGAGGCCCTGCTTCCCAGGCTGAAAACTCTGCTTTTTCTCCATAGGTGGCACATTGGCTCAGAACTGCCCTACCCCTAGGATTCAGGGATGTGCAGCCCGATTAGTTAAGGTCAGCACCTCTGGCTCTTTCATGGGGGAAACCAACAGTGAAAAGAGCCGTTCTATGCTGGGAACCATGGTGTCTTTCCCTAGTCTACACAGAAACAGCACGTTGAGGGAAAGGGGCTGCTGGCGTTTGGTAGCAAAATCTCCTATTCTGAAGTGAAACATTTCGTTGTAAGCGGGTAGATCAGCCTGGCCACATTTTCTCAGCTGGCTCTAAAGTAGGGCACACTGTTGGCAGACTTACTTGAGGCCCTGCTTCCCAGGCTGAAAATTTTGCTTTCATTCCTTAGGTGGCACATTGGCTCAGAACTCCCCTACCCCAAGGATTCAGGGATGTGCAGGCCGATTTTTTGAGATCAGCCTTTCTGACTCTTTCATGGAGGAAACCACATGGGAAAAGACACGTTCTAAGCTGGGGACCATAGTGTCTTTCCCTAGTGTACACAGAAACAGCACTCTGAGGGAGAGGAGCTGCTGGCGTTTGGTAGAAACATCTGCTATTTTGAAGAGAAACATTTCGTTGTAAGCGGGTAGATTCAGCCTTGCCTCAGTTTCTCAGCTGGCTCTAAAGGAGGGCACTCTGTTGGCACACTTACTTGAGGCCCTGCTTCCCAGGCTGAAAACTCTGCTTTCTTTCCTTAGGTGGCACATTGGCTCAGAACTGCCCTACCCCTAGGATTCAGGGATGTGCAGCCCGATTAGTTGAGATCAGCACTTCTGGCTCTTTCATGGGGGAAACCAACAGTGAAAAGAGCCGTTCTAAGCTGGGAACCATGGTGTCTCTCCCTAGTCTACACAGAAACAGCACTTTGAGGGAAAGGGGCTGCTGGCGTTTGGTAGCAAAATCTCCTATTCTGAAGTGAAACATTTCGTTGTAAGCGGGTAGATCAGCCTGGCCACATTTTCTCAGCTGGCTCTAAAGGAGGGCACACTGTTGGCAGACTTACTTGAGGCCCTGCTTCCAAGGCTGAAAATTTTGCTTTCATTCCTCAGGTGGCACATTGGCTCAGAACTCCCCTACCCCAAGGATTCAGGGATGTGCAGGCCGATTTTTTGAGATCAGCCTTTCTGACTCTTTCATGGAGGAAACCAACTGGGTAAAGACCCGTTCTAAGCTGGGGACCATAGTGTCTTTCCCTAGTGTATACAGAAACAGCACTCTGAGGGAGAGGAGCTGCTGGCGTTTGGTAGAAACATCTGCTATGCTGAAGAGAAACATTTCGTTGTAAGCGGGTAGATTCAGCCTTGCCTCATTTTCTCAGCTGGCTATAAAGGAGGGCACTCTGTTGGCACACTTACTTGAGGCCCTGCTTCCCAGGCTGAAAACTCTGCTTTTTCTCCTTAGGTGGCACATTGGCTCAGAACTGCCCTACCCCTAGGATTCAGGGATGTGCAGCCCGATTAGTTGTCAGCACCTCTGGCTCTTTCATGGGGGAAACCAACAGTGAAAAGAGCCTTTCTAACCTGGGAACCATGGTGTCTTTCCCTAGTCTACACAGAAACAGCACTTTGAGGGAAAGGGGCTGCTGGCGTTTGGTAGCAAAATCTCCTATTCTGAAGTGAAACATTTCGTTGTAAGCGGGTAGATTCAGCCTGGCCACATATTCTCAGCTGGCTCTAAAACAGGGCACTCTGTTGGCAGACTTACTTGAGGCCCTGATTCCCAGGCTGAAAATTTTGCTTTCATTCCTTAGGTGGCACATTGGCTCAGAACTCCCCTACCCCAAGGATTCAGGGATGTGCAGGCCGATTTTGTGAGATCAGCCTTTCTGACTCTTTCATGGAGGAAACCAACTGGGAAAAGACCCGTTCTAAGCTGGGGACCATAGTGTCTTTCCCTAGTGTATACAGAAACAGCACTCTGAGGGAGAGGAGCTGCTGGCGTTTGGTAGAAACATCTGCTATTCTGAAGAGAAACATTTCGTTGTAAGCGGGTAGATTCAGCCTTGCCTGCTTTTCTCAGCTGGCTATAAAGGAGGGCACTCTGTTGGCACACTTACTTGAGGCCCTGCTTCCCAGGCTGAAAACTCTGCTTTTTCTCCTTAGGTGGCACATTGGCTCAGAACTGCCCTACCCCTAGGATTCAGGGATGTGCAGCCCGATTAGTTAAGGTCAGCACCTCTGGCTCTTTCATGGGGGAAACCAACAGTGAAAAGAGCCGTTCTAAGCTGGGAACCATGGTGTCTTTCCCTAGTCTACACAGAAACAGCACGTTGAGGGAAAGGGGCTGCTGGCGTTTGGTAGCAAAATCTCCTATTCTGAAGTGAAACATTTCGTTGTAAGCGGGTAGATCAGCCTGGCCACATTTTCTCAGCTGCTTCTAAAGGAGGGCACACTGTTGGCAGACTTACTTGAGGCCCTGCTTCCCAGGCTGAAAACTCTGCTTTCTCTCCTTAGGTGGCACATTGGCTCAGAACTGCCCTACCCCTAGGATTCAGGGATGTGCAGGCCGATTTTTTGATATCAGCCTTTCTGACTCTTTCATGGAGGAAACCAACTGGGTAAAGACCCGTTCTAAGCTGGGGACCATAGTGTATTTCCCTAGTGTACACAGAAACAGCACTCTGAGGGAGAGGAGCTGCTGGCGTTTGGTAGAAACATCTGCTATTGTGAAGAGAAACATTTCGTTGTAAGCGGGTAGATTCAGCCTTGCCTCAGTTTCTCAGCTGGCTCTAAAGGAGGGCACTCTGTTGGCACACTTACTTGAGGCCCTGCTTCCCAGGCTGAAAACTCTGCTTTTTCTCCTTAGGTGGCACATTGGCTCAGAACTGCCCTACCCCTAGGATTCAGGGATGTGCAGCCCGATTAGTTAAGGTCAGCACCTCTGGCTCTTTCATGGGGGAAACCAACAGTGAAAAGAGCCGTTCTAAGCTGGGAACCATGGTGTCTTTCCCTAGTCTACACAGAAACAGCACGTTGAGGGAAAGGGGCTGCTGGCGTTTGGTAGCAAAATCTCCTATTCTGAAGTGAAACATTTCGTTGTAAGCGGGTAGATCAGCCTGGCCACATTTTCTCAGCTGGCTCTAAAGGAGGGCACATTGTTGGCAGACTTACTTGAGGCCCTGCTTCCCAGGCTGAAAATTTTGCTTTCATTCCTTAGGTGGCACATTGGCTCAGAACTCCCCTACCCCAAGGATTCAGGGATGTGCAGGCCGATTTTTTGAGATCAGCCTTTCTGACTCTTTCATGGAGGAAACCAACTGGGTAAAGACCCGTTCTAAGCTGGGGACCATAGTGTCTTTCCCTAGTGTATACAGAAACAGCACTCTGAGGGAGAGGAGCTGCTGGCGTTTGGTAGAAACATCTGCTATGCTGAAGAGAAACATTTCGTTGTAAGCGGGTAGATTCAGCCTTGCCTGCTTTTCTCAGCTGGCTATAAAGGAGGGCACTCTGTTGGCACACTTACTTGAGGCCCTGCTTCCCAGGCTGAAAACTCTGCTTTTTCTCCTTAGGTGGCACATTGGCTCAGAACTGCCCTACCCCTAGGATTCAGGGATGTGCAGCCCGATTAGTTAAGGTCAGCACCTATGGCTCTTTCATGGGGGAAACCAACAGTGAAAAGAGCCGTTCTAAGCTGGGAACCATGGTGTCTTTCCCTAGTCTACACAGAAACAGCACGTTGAGGGAAAGGGGCTGCTGGCGTTTGGTAGCAAAATCTCCTATTCTGAAGTGAAACATTTCGTTGTAAGCGGGTAGATCAGCCTGGCCACATTTTCTCAGCTGCTTCTAAAGGAGGGCACACTGTTGGCAGACTTACTTGAGGCCCTGCTTCCCAGGCTGAAAACTCTGCTTTCTCTCCTTAGGTGGCACATTGGCTCAGAACTGCCCTACCCCTAGGATTCAGGGATGTGCAGGCCGATTTTTTGATATCAGCCTTTCTGACTCTTTCATGGAGGAAACCAACTGGGTAAAGACCCGTTCTAAGCTGGGGACCATAGTGTATTTCCCTAGTGTACACAGAAACAGCACTCTGAGGGAGAGGAGCTGCTGGCGTTTGGTAGAAACATCTGCTATTGTGAAGAGAAACATTTCGTTGTAAGCGGGTAGATTCAGCCTTCCCTCAGTTTCTCAGCTGGCTCTAAAGGAGGGCACTCTGTTGGCACACTTACTTGAGGCCCTGCTTCCCAGGCTGAAAACTCTGCTTTCTTTCCTTAGGTGGCACATTGGCTCAGAACTGCCCTACCCCTAGGATTCAGGGATGTGCAGCCCGATTAGTTGAGATCAGCACTTCTGGCTCTTTCATGGGGGAAACCAACAGTGAAAAGAGCCTTTCTAACCTGGGAACCATGGTGTCTTTCCCTAGTCTACACAGAAACAGCACTTTGAGGGAAAGGGGCTGCTGGCGTTTGGTAGCAAAATCTCCTATTCTGAAGTGAAACATTTCGTTGTAAGCGGGTAGATCAGCCTGGCCACATTTTCTCAGCTGGCTCTAAAGGAGGGCACACTGTTGGCAGACTTACTTGAGGCCCTGCTTCCAAGGCTGAAAATTTTGCTTTCATTCCTCAGGTGGCACATTGGCTCAGAACTCCCCTACCCCAAGGATTCAGGGATGTGCAGGCCGATTTTTTGAGATCAGCCTTTCTGACTCTTTCATGGAGGAAACAAACTGGGTAAAGACCCGTTCTACGCTGGGGACCATAGTGTCTTTCCCTAGTGTATACAGAAACAGCACTCTGAGGGAGAGGAGCTGCTGGTGTTTGGTAGAAACATCTGCTATTCTGAAGAGAAACATTTCGTTGTAAGCGGGTAGATTCAGCCTTGCCTCATTTTCTCAGCTGGCTATAAAGGAGGGCACTCTGTTGGCACACTTACTTGAGGCCCTGCTTCCCAGGCTGAAAACTCTGCTTTTTCTCCTTAGGTGGCACATTGGCTCAGAACTGCCCTACCCCTAGGATTCAGGGATGTGCAGCCCGATTAGTTAAGGTCAGCACCTCTGGCTCTTTCATGGGGGAAACCAACAGTGAAAAGAGCCGTTCTAAGCTGGGAACCATGGTGTCTTTCCCTAGTCTACACAGAAACAGCACGTTGAGGGAAAGGGGCTGCTGGCGTTTGGTAGCAAAATCTCCTATTCTGAAGTGAAACATTTCGTTGTAAGCGGGTAGATCAGCCTGGCCACATTTTCTCAGCTGGCTCTAAAGGAGGGCACACTGTTGGCAGACTTACTTGAGGCCCTGCTTCCAAGGCTGAAAATTTTGCTTTCATTCCTCAGGTGGCACATTGGCTCAGAACTCCCCTACCCCAAGGATTCAGGGATGTGCAGGCCGATTTTTTGAGATCAGCCTTTCTGACTCTTTCATGGAGGAAACAAACTGGGTAAAGACCCGTTCTACGCTGGGGACCATAGTGTCTTTCCCTAGTGTATACAGAAACAGCACTCTGAGGGAGAGGAGCTGCTGGTGTTTGGTAGAAACATCTGCTATTCTGAAGAGAAACATTTCGTTGTAAGCGGGTAGATTCAGCCTTGCCTCATTTTCTCAGCTGGCTATAAAGGAGGGCACTCTGTTGGCACACTTACTTGAGGCCCTGCTTCCCAGGCTGAAAACTCTGCTTTTTCTCCTTAGGTGGCACATTGGCTCAGAACTGCCCTACCCCTAGGATTCAGGGATGTGCAGCCCGATTAGTTAAGGTCAGCACCTCTGGCTCTTTCATGGGGGAAACCAACAGTGAAAAGAGCCGTTCTAAGCTGGGAACCATGGTGTCTTTCCCTAGTCTACACAGAAACAGCACGTTGAGGGAAAGGGGCTGCTGGCGTTTGGTAGCAAAATCTCCTATTCTGAAGTGAAACATTTCGTTGTAAGCGGGTAGATCAGCCTGGCCACATTTTCTCAGCTGGCTCTAAAGGAGGGCACACTGTTGGCAGACTTACTTGAGGCCCTGCTTCCCAGGCTGAAAATTTTGCTTTCATTCCTTAGGTGGCACATTGGCTCAGAACTCCCCTACCCCAAGGATTCAGGGATGTGCAGGCCGATTTTTTGAGATCAGCCTTTCTGACTCTTTCATGGAGGAAACCAACTGGGTAAAGACCCGTTCTAAGCTGGGGACCATAGTGTCTTTCCCTAGTGTATACAGAAACAGCACTCTGAGGGAGAGGAGCTGCTGGCGTTTGGTAGAAACATCTGCTATTCTGAAGAGAAACAGTTCGTTGTAAGCGGGTAGATTCAGCATTGCCTGCTTTTCTCAGCTGGCTATAAAGGAGGGCACTCTGTTGGCACACTTACTTGAGGCCCTGCTTCCCAGGCTGAAAACTCTGCTTTTTCTCCTTAGGTGGCACATTGGCTCAGAACTGCCCTACCCCTAGGATTCAGGGATGTGCAGCCCGATTAGTTGAGATCAGCACTTCTGGCTCTTTCATGGGGGAAACCAACAGTGAAAAGAGCCGTTCTAAGCTGGGAACCTTGGTGTCTCTCCCTAGTCTACACAGAAACAGCACTTTGAGGGAAAGGGGCTGCTGGCGTTTGGTAGCAAAATCTCCTATTCTGAAGTGAAACATTTCGTTGTACGCGGGTAGATCAGCCTGGCCACATTTTCTCAGCTGGCTCTAAAGGAGGGCACACTGTTGGCAGACTCATTGAGGCCCTGCTTCCCAGGCTGAAAATTTTGCTTTCATTCCTTAGGTGGCACATTGGCTCAGAACTCCCCTACCCCAAGGATTCAGGGATGTGCAGGCCGATTTTTTGAGATCAGCCTTTCTGACTCTTTCATGGAGGAAACCACCTGGGAAAAGACCCGTTCTAAGCTGGGGACCATAGTGTCTTTCCCTAGTGTACACAGAAACAGCACTCTGAGGGAGAGGAGCTGCTGGCGTTTGGTAGAAACATCTGCTATTCTGAAGAGAAACATTTCGTTGTAAGCGGGTAGATTCAGCCTTGCCTCAGTTTGTCAGCTGGCTATAAAGGAGGGCACTCTGTTGGCACACTTACTTGAGGCCCTGCTTCCCAGGCTGAAAACTCTGCTTTTTCTCCTTAGGTGGCACATTGGCTCAGAACTGCCCTACCCCTAGGATTCAGGGATGTGCAGCCCGATTAGTTAAGGTCAGCACCTCTGGCTCTTTCATGGGGGAAACCAACAGTGAAAAGAGCCGTTCTAAGCTGGGAACCATGGTGTCTTTCCCTAGTCTACACAGAAACAGCACGTTGAGGGAAAGGGGCTGCTGGCGTTTGGTAGCAAAATCTCCTATTCTGAAGTGAAACATTTCGTTGTAAGCGGGTAGATCAGCCTGGCCACATTTTCTCAGCTGGCTCTAAAGGAGGGCACACTGTTGGCAGACTTACTTGAGGCCCTGCTTCCCAGGCTGAAAATTTTGCTTTCATTCCTTAGGTGGCACATTGGCTCAGAACTCCCCTACCCCAAGGATTCAGGGATGTGCAGGCCGATTTTTTGAGATCAGCCTTTCTGACTCTTTCATGGAGGAAACCAACTGGGTAAAGACCCGTTCTAAGCTGGGGACCATAGTGTCTTTCCCTAGTGTATACAGAAACAGCACTCTGAGGGAGAGGAGCTGCTGGCGTTTGGTAGAAACATCTGCTATTCTGAAGAGAAACAGTTCGTTGTAAGCGGGTAGATTCAGCATTGCCTGCTTTTCTCAGCTGGCTATAAAGGAGGGCACTCTGTTGGCACACTTACTTGAGGCCCTGCTTCCCAGGCTGAAAACTCTGCTTTTTCTCCTTAGGTGGCACATTGGCTCAGAACTGCCCTACCCCTAGGATTCAGGGATGTGCAGCCCGATTAGTTGAGATCAGCACTTCTGGCTCTTTCATGGGGGAAACCAACAGTGAAAAGAGCCGTTCTAAGCTGGGAACCTTGGTGTCTCTCCCTAGTCTACACAGAAACAGCACGTTGAGGGAAAGGGGCTGCTGGCGTTTGGTAGCAAAATCTCCTATTCTGAAGTGAAACATTTCGTTGTACGCGGGTAGATCAGCCTGGCCACATTTTCTCAGCTGGCTCTAAAGGAGGGCACACTGTTGGCAGACTCATTGAGGCCCTGCTTCCCAGGCTGAAAATTTTGCTTTCATTCCTTAGGTGGCACATTGGCTCAGAACTCCCCTACCCCAAGGATTCAGGGATGTGCAGGCCGATTTTTTGAGATCAGCCTTTCTGACTCTTTCATGGAGGAAACCACCTGGGAAAAGACCCGTTCTAAGCTGGGGACCATAGTGTCTTTCCCTAGTGTACACAGAAACAGCACTCTGAGGGAGAGGAGCTGCTGGCGTTTGGTAGAAACATCTGCTATTCTGAAGAGAAACATTTCGTTGTAAGCGGGTAGATTCAGCCTTGCCTCAGTTTCTCAGCTGGCTCTAAAGGAGGGCACTCTGTTGGCACACTTACTTGAGGCCCTGCTTCCCAGGCTGAAAACTCTGCTTTTTCTCCTTAGGTGGCACATTGGCTCAGAACTGCCCTACCCCTAGGATTCAGGGATGTGCAGCCCGATTAGTTAAGGTCAGCACCTCTGGCTCTTTCATGGGGGAAACCAACAGTGAAAAGAGCCGTTCTAAGCTGGGAACCATGGTGTCTTTCCCTAGTCTACACAGAAACAGCACGTTGAGGGAAAGGGGCTGCTGGCGTTTGGTAGCAAAATCTCCTATTCTGAAGTGAAACATTTCGTTGTAAGCGGGTAGATCAGCCTGGCCACATTTTCTCAGCTGGCTCTAAAGGAGGGCACACTGTTGGCAGACTTACTTGAGGCCCTGCTTCCCAGGCTGAAAATTTTGCTTTCATTCCTTAGGTGGCACATTGGCTCAGAACTCCCCTACCCCAAGGATTCAGGGATGTGCAGGCCGATTTTTTGAGATCAGCCTTTCTGACTCTTTCATGGAGGAAACCAACTGGGTAAAGACCCGTTCTAAGCTGGGGACCATAGTGTCTTTCCCTAGTGTATACAGAAACAGCACTCTGAGGGAGAGGAGCTGCTGGCGTTTGGTAGAAACATCTGCTATTCTGAAGAGAAACATTTCGTTGTAAGCGGGTAGATTCAGCCTTGCCTGCTTTTCTCAGCTGGCTATAAAGGAGGGCACTCTGTTGGCACACTTACTTGAGGCCCTGCTTCCCAGGCTGAAAACTCTGCTTTTTCTCCTTAGGTGGCACATTGGCTCAGAACTGCCCTACCCCTAGGATTCAGGGATGTGCAGCCCGATTAGTTAAGGTCAGCACCTCTGGCTCTTTCATGGGGGAAACCAACAGTGAAAAGAGCCGTTCTAAGCTGGGAACCATGGTGTCTTTCCCTAGTCTACACAGAAACAGCACGTTGAGGGAAAGGGGCTGCTGGCGTTTGGTAGCAAAATCTCCTATTCTGAAGTGAAACATTTCGTTGTAAGCGGGTAGATCAGCCTGGCCACATTTTCTCAGCTGCTTCTAAAGGAGGGCACACTGTTGGCAGACTTACTTGAGGCCCTGCTTCCCAGGCTGAAAACTCTGCTTTCTCTCCTTAGGTGGCACATTGGCTCAGAACTAACCTACCCCTAGGATTCAGGGATGTGCAGGCCGATTTTTTGATATCAGCCTTTCTGACTCTTTCATGGAGGAAACCAACTGGGTTAAGACCCGTTCTAAGCTGGGGACCATAGTGTATTTCCCTAGTGTACACAGAAACAGCACTCTGAGGGAGAGGAGCTGCTGGCGTTTGGTAGAAACATCTGCTATTGTGAAGAGAAACATTTCGTTGTAAGCGGGTAGATTCAGCCTTCCCTCAGTTTCTCAGCTGGCTATAAAGGAGGGCACTCTGTTGGCACACTTACTTGAGGCCCTGCTTCCCAGGCTGAAAACTCTGCTTTCTTTCCTTAGGTGGCACATTGGCTCAGAACTGCCCTACCCCTAGGATTCAGGGATGTGCAGCCCGATTAGTTGAGATCAGCACTTCTGGCTCTTTCATGGGGGAAACCAACAGTGAAAAGAGCCGTTCTAAGCTGGGAACCATGGTGTCTCTCCCTAGTCTACACAGAAACAGCACTTTGAGGGAAAGGGGCTGCTGGCGTTTGGTAGCAAAATCTCCTATTCTGAAGTGAAACATTTCGTTGTAAGCGGGTAGATCAGCCTGGCCACATTTTCTCAGCTGGCTCTAAAGGAGGGCACACTGTTGGCAGACTTACTTGAGGCCCTGCTTCCAAGGCTGAAAATTTTGCTTTCATTCCTCAGGTGGCACATTGGCTCAGAACTCCCCTACCCCAAGGATTCAGGGATGTGCAGGCCGATTTTTTGAGATCAGCCTTTCTGACTCTTTCATGGAGGAAACCAACTGGGTAAAGACCCGTTCTAAGCTGGGGACCATAGTGTCTTTCCCTAGTGTATACAGAAACAGCACTCTGAGGGAGAGGAGCTGCTGGCGTTTGGTAGAAACATCTGCTATGCTGAAGAGAAACATTTCGTTGTAAGCGGGTAGATTCAGCCTTGCCTCAGTTTCTCAGCTGGCTATAAAGGAGGGCACTCTGTTGGCACACTTACTTGAGGCCCTGCTTCCCAGGCTGAAAACTCTGCTTTTTCTCCTTAGGTGGCACATTGGCTCAGAACTGCCCTACCCCTAGGATTCAGGGATGTGCAGCCCGATTAGTTAAGGTCAGCACCTCTGGCTCTTTCATGGGGGAAACCAACAGTGAAAAGAGCCTTTCTAACCTGGGAACCATGGTGTCTTTCCCTAGTCTACACAGAAACAGCACTTTGAGGGAAAGGGGCTGCTGGCGTTTGGTAGCAAAATCTCCTATTCTGAAGTGAAACATTTCGTTGTAAGCGGGTAGATTCAGCCTGGCCACATATTCTCAGCTGGCTCTAAAACAGGGCACTCTGTTGGCAGACTTACTTGAGGCCCTGATTCCCAGGCTGAAAATTTTGCTTTCATTCCTTAGGTGGCACATTGGCTCAGAACTCCCCTACCCCAAGGATTCAGGGATGTGCAGGCCGATTTTTTGAGATCAGCCTTTCTGACTCTTTCATGGAGGAAACCAACTGGGAAAAGACCCGTTCTAAGCTGGGGACCATAGTGTCTTTCCCTAGTGTACACAGAAACAGCACTCTGAGGGAGAGGAGCTGCTGGCGTTTGGTAGAAACATCTGCTATTTTGAAGAGAAACATTTCGTTGTAAGCGGGTAGATTCAGCCTTCCCTCAGTTTCTCAGCTGGCTATAAAGGAGGGCACTCTGTTGGCACACTTACTTGAGGCCCTGCTTCCCAGGCTGAAAACTCTGCTTTCTTTCCTTAGGTGGCACATTGGCTCAGAACTGCCCTACCCCTAGGATTCAGGGATGTGCAGCCCGATTAGTTGAGATCAGCACTTCTGGCTCTTTCATGGGGGAAACCAACAGTGAAAAGAGCCGTTCTAAGCTGGGAACCATGGTGTCTCTCCCTAGTCTACACAGAAACAGCACTTTGAGGGAAAGGGGCTGCTGGCGTTTGGTAGCAAAATCTCCTATTCTGAAGTGAAACATTTCGTTGTAAGCGGGTAGATCAGCCTGGCCACATTTTCTCAGCTGGCTCTAAAGGAGGGCACACTGCTGGCATACTTACTTGAGGCCCTGCTTCCCAGGCTGAAAATTTTGCTTTCATTCCTTAGGTGGCACATTGGCTCAGAACTCCCCTACCCCAAGGATTCAGGGATGTGCAGGCCGATTTTTTGAGATCAGCCTTTCTGACTCTTTCATGGAGGAAACCAACTGGGTAAAGACCCGTTCTAAGCTGGGGACCATAGTGTCTTTCCCTAGTGTATACAGAAACAGCACTCTGAGGGAGAGGAGCTGCTGGCGTTTGGTAGAAACATCTGCTATTCTGAAGAGAAACAGTTCGTTGTAAGCGGGTAGATTCAGCATTGCCTGCTTTTCTCAGCTGGCTATAAAGGAGGGCACTCTGTTGGCACACTTACTTGAGGCCCTGCTTCCCAGGCTGAAAACTCTGCTTTTTCTCCTTAGGTGGCACATTGGCTCAGAACTGCCCTACCCCTAGGATTCAGGGATGTGCAGCCCGATTAGTTGAGATCAGCACTTCTGGCTCTTTCATGGGGGAAACCAACAGTGAAAAGAGCCGTTCTAAGCTGGGAACCTTGGTGTCTCTCCCTAGTCTACACAGAAACAGCACTTTGAGGGAAAGGGGCTGCTGGCGTTTGGTAGCAAAATCTCCTATTCTGAAGTGAAACATTTCGTTGTACGCGGGTAGATCAGCCTGGCCACATTTTCTCAGCTGGCTCTAAAGGAGGGCACACTGTTGGCAGACTCATTGAGGCCCTGCTTCCCAGGCTGAAAATTTTGCTTTCATTCCTTAGGTGGCACATTGGCTCAGAACTCCCCTACCCCAAGGATTCAGGGATGTGCAGGCCGATTTTTTGAGATCAGCCTTTCTGACTCTTTCATGGAGGAAACCACCTGGGAAAAGACCCGTTCTAAGCTGGGGACCATAGTGTCTTTCCCTAGTGTACACAGAAACAGCACTCTGAGGGAGAGGAGCTGCTGGCGTTTGGTAGAAACATCTGCTATTCTGAAGAGAAACATTTCGTTGTAAGCGGGTAGATTCAGCCTTGCCTCAGTTTCTCAGCTGGCTATAAAGGAGGGCACTCTGTTGGCACACTTACTTGAGGCCCTGCTTCCCAGGCTGAAAACTCTGCTTTTTCTCCTTAGGTGGCACATTGGCTCAGAACTGCCCTACCCCTAGGATTCAGGGATGTGCAGCCCGATTAGTTAAGGTCAGCACCTCTGGCTCTTTCATGGGGGAAACCAACAGTGAAAAGAGCCGTTCTAAGCTGGGAACCATGGTGTCTTTCCCTAGTCTACACAGAAACAGCACGTTGAGGGAAAGGGGCTGCTGGCGTTTGGTAGCAAAATCTCCTATTCTGAAGTGAAACATTTCGTTGTAAGCGGGTAGATCAGCCTGGCCACATTTTCTCAGCTGGCTCTAAAGGAGGGCACACTGTTGGCAGACTTACTTGAGGCCCTGCTTCCCAGGCTGAAAATTTTGCTTTCATTCCTTAGGTGGCACATTGGCTCAGAACTCCCCTACCCCAAGGATTCAGGGATGTGCAGGCCGATTTTTTGAGATCAGCCTTTCTGACTCTTTCATGGAGGAAACCAACTGGGTAAAGACCCGTTCTAAGCTGGGGACCATAGTGTCTTTCCCTAGTGTATACAGAAACAGCACTCTGAGGGAGAGGAGCTGCTGGCGTTTGGTAGAAACATCTGCTATTCTGAAGAGAAACAGTTCGTTGTAAGCGGGTAGATTCAGCATTGCCTGCTTTTCTCAGCTGGCTATAAAGGAGGGCACTCTGTTGGCACACTTACTTGAGGCCCTGCTTCCCAGGCTGAAAACTCTGCTTTTTCTCCTTAGGTGGCACATTGGCTCAGAACTGCCCTACCCCTAGGATTCAGGGATGTGCAGCCCGATTAGTTGAGATCAGCACTTCTGGCTCTTTCATGGGGGAAACCAACAGTGAAAAGAGCCGTTCTAAGCTGGGAACCTTGGTGTCTCTCCCTAGTCTACACAGAAACAGCACGTTGAGGGAAAGGGGCTGCTGGCGTTTGGTAGCAAAATCTCCTATTCTGAAGTGAAACATTTCGTTGTACGCGGGTAGATCAGCCTGGCCACATTTTCTCAGCTGGCTCTAAAGGAGGGCACACTGTTGGCAGACTCATTGAGGCCCTGCTTCCCAGGCTGAAAATTTTGCTTTCATTCCTTAGGTGGCACATTGGCTCAGAACTCCCCTACCCCAAGGATTCAGGGATGTGCAGGCCGATTTTTTGAGATCAGCCTTTCTGACTCTTTCATGGAGGAAACCACCTGGGAAAAGACCCGTTCTAAGCTGGGGACCATAGTGTCTTTCCCTAGTGTACACAGAAACAGCACTCTGAGGGAGAGGAGCTGCTGGCGTTTGGTAGAAACATCTGCTATTCTGAAGAGAAACATTTCGTTGTAAGCGGGTAGATTCAGCCTTGCCTCAGTTTCTCAGCTGGCTCTAAAGGAGGGCACTCTGTTGGCACACTTACTTGAGGCCCTGCTTCCCAGGCTGAAAACTCTGCTTTTTCTCCTTAGGTGGCACATTGGCTCAGAACTGCCCTACCCCTAGGATTCAGGGATGTGCAGCCCGATTAGTTAAGGTCAGCACCTCTGGCTCTTTCATGGGGGAAACCAACAGTGAAAAGAGCCGTTCTAAGCTGGGAACCATGGTGTCTTTCCCTAGTCTACACAGAAACAGCACGTTGAGGGAAAGGGGCTGCTGGCGTTTGGTAGCAAAATCTCCTATTCTGAAGTGAAACATTTCGTTGTAAGCGGGTAGATCAGCCTGGCCACATTTTCTCAGCTGGCTCTAAAGGAGGGCACACTGTTGGCAGACTTACTTGAGGCCCTGCTTCCCAGGCTGAAAATTTTGCTTTCATTCCTTAGGTGGCACATTGGCTCAGAACTCCCCTACCCCAAGGATTCAGGGATGTGCAGGCCGATTTTTTGAGATCAGCCTTTCTGACTCTTTCATGGAGGAAACCAACTGGGTAAAGACCCGTTCTAAGCTGGGGACCATAGTGTCTTTCCCTAGTGTATACAGAAACAGCACTCTGAGGGAGAGGAGCTGCTGGCGTTTGGTAGAAACATCTGCTATTCTGAAGAGAAACATTTCGTTGTAAGCGGGTAGATTCAGCCTTGCCTGCTTTTCTCAGCTGGCTATAAAGGAGGGCACTCTGTTGGCACACTTACTTGAGGCCCTGCTTCCCAGGCTGAAAACTCTGCTTTTTCTCCTTAGGTGGCACATTGGCTCAGAACTGCCCTACCCCTAGGATTCAGGGATGTGCAGCCCGATTAGTTAAGGTCAGCACCTCTGGCTCTTTCATGGGGGAAACCAACAGTGAAAAGAGCCGTTCTAAACTGGGAACCATGGTGTCTTTCCCTAGTCTACACAGAAACAGCACGTTGAGGGAAAGGGGCTGCTGGCGTTTGGTAGCAAAATCTCCTATTCTGAAGTGAAACATTTCGTTGTAAGCGGGTAGATCAGCCTGGCCACATTTTCTCAGCTGCTTCTAAAGGAGGGCACACTGTTGGCAGACTTACTTGAGGCCCTGCTTCCCAGGCTGAAAACTCTGCTTTCTCTCCTTAGGTGGCACATTGGCTCAGAACTGCCCTACCCCTAGGATTCAGGGATGTGCAGGCCGATTTTTTGAGATCAGCCTTTCTGACTCTTTCATGGAGGAAACCAACTGGGTAAAGACCCGTTCTAAGCTGGGGACCATAGTGTATTTCCCTAGTGTACACAGAAACAGCACTCTGAGGGAGAGGAGCTGCTGGCGTTTGGTAGAAACATCTGCTATTGTGAAGAGAAACATTTCGTTGTAAGCGGGTAGATTCAGCCTTCCCTCAGTTTCTCAGCTGGCTATAAAGGAGGGCACTCTGTTGGCACACTTACTTGAGGCCCTGCTTCCCAGGCTGAAAACTCTGCTTTCTTTCCTTAGGTGGCACATTGGCTCAGAACTGCCCTACCCCTAGGATTCAGGGATGTGCAGCCCGATTAGTTGAGATCAGCACTTCTGGCTCTTTCATGGGGGAAACCAACAGTGAAAAGAGCCGTTCTAAGCTGGGAACCATGGTGTCTCTCCCTAGTCTACACAGAAACAGCACTTTGAGGGAAAGGGGCTGCTGGCGTTTGGTAGCAAAATCTCCTATTCTGAAGTGAAACATTTCGTTGTAAGCGGGTAGATCAGCCTGGCCACATTTTCTCAGCTGGCTCTAAAGGAGGGCACACTGTTGGCAGACTTACTTGAGGCCCTGCTTCCAAGGCTGAAAATTTTGCTTTCATTCCTCAGGTGGCACATTGGCTCAGAACTCCCCTACCCCAAGGATTCAGGGATGTGCAGGCCGATTTTTTGAGATCAGCCTTTCTGACTCTTTCATGGAGGAAACCAACTGGGTAAAGACCCGTTCTAAGCTGGGGACCATAGTGTCTTTCCCTAGTGTATACAGAAACAGCACTCTGAGGGAGAGGAGCTGCTGGCGTTTGGTAGAAACATCTGCTATGCTGAAGAGAAACATTTCGTTGTAAGCGGGTAGATTCAGCCTTGCCTCATTTTCTCAGCTGGCTATAAAGGAGGGCACTCTGTTGGCACACTTACTTGAGGCCCTGCTTCCCAGGCTGAAAACTCTGCTTTTTCTCCTTAGGTGGCACATTGGCTCAGAACTGCCCTACCCCTAGGATTCAGGGATGTGCAGCCCGATTAGTTAAGGTCAGCACCTCTGGCTCTTTCATGGGGGAAACCAACAGTGAAAAGAGCCTTTCTAACCTGGGAACCATGGTGTCTTTCCCTAGTCTACACAGAAACAGCACTTTGAGGGAAAGGGGCTGCTGGCGTTTGGTAGCAAAATCTCCTATTCTGAAGTGAAACATTTCGTTGTAAGCGGGTAGATTCAGCCTGGCCACATATTCTCAGCTGGCTCTAAAACAGGGCACTCTGTTGGCAGACTTACTTGAGGCCCTGATTCCCAGGCTGAAAATTTTGCTTTCATTCCTTAGGTGGCACATTGGCTCAGAACTCCCCTACCCCAAGGATTCAGGGATGTGCAGGCCGATTTTTTGAGATCAGCCTTTCTGACTCTTTCATGGAGGAAACCAACTGGGAAAAGACCCGTTCTAAGCTGGGGACCATAGTGTCTTTCCCTAGTGTACACAGAAACAGCACTCTGAGGGAGAGGAGCTGCTGGCGTTTGGTAGAAACATCTGCTATTTTGAAGAGAAACATTTCGTTGTAAGCGGGTAGATTCAGCCTTCCCTCAGTTTCTCAGCTGGCTATAAAGGAGGGCACTCTGTTGGCACACTTACTTGAGGCCCTGCTTCCCAGGCTGAAAACTCTGCTTTCTTTCCTTAGGTGGCACATTGGCTCAGAACTGCCCTACCCCTAGGATTCAGGGATGTGCAGCCCGATTAGTTGAGATCAGCACTTCTGGCTCTTTCATGGGGGAAACCAACAGTGAAAAGAGCCGTTCTAAGCTGGGAACCATGGTGTCTCTCCCTAGTCTACACAGAAACAGCACTTTGAGGGAAAGGGGCTGCTGGCGTTTGGTAGCAAAATCTCCTATTCTGAAGTGAAACATTTCGTTGTAAGCGGGTAGATCAGCCTGGCCACATTTTCTCAGCTGGCTCTAAAGGAGGGCACACTGTTGGCAGACTTACTTGAGGCCCTGCTTCCAAGGCTGAAAATTTTGCTTTCATTCCTCAGGTGGCACATTGGCTCAGAACTCCCCTACCCCAAGGATTCAGGGATGTGCAGGCCGATTTTTTGAGATCAGCCTTTCTGACTCTTTCATGGAGGAAACCAACTGGGTAAAGACCCGTTCTAAGCTGGGGCCCATAGTGTCTTTCCCTAGTGTATACAGAAACAGCACTCTGAGGGAGAGGAGCTGCTGGCGTTTGGTAGAAACATCTGCTATGCTGAAGAGAAACATTTCGTTGTAAGCGGGTAGATTCAGCCTTGCCTCATTTTCTCAGCTGGCTATAAAGGAGGGCACTCTGTTGGCACACTTACTTGAGGCCCTGCTTCCCAGGCTGAAAACTCTGCTTTTTCTCCTTAGGTGGCACATTGGCTCAGAACTGCCCTACCCCTAGGATTCAGGGATGTGCAGCCCGATTAGTTAAGGTCAGCACCTCTGGCTCTTTCATGGGGGAAACCAACAGTGAAAAGAGCCTTTCTAACCTGGGAACCATGGTGTCTTTCCCTAGTCTACACAGAAACAGCACTTTGAGGGAAAGGGGCTGCTGGCGTTTGGTAGCAAAATCTCCTATTCTGAAGTGAAACATTTCGTTGTAAGCGGGTAGATTCAGCCTGGCCACATATTCTCAGCTGGCTCTAAAACAGGGCACTCTGTTGGCAGACTTACTTGAGGCCCTGATTCCCAGGCTGAAAATTTTGCTTTCATTCCTTAGGTGGCACATTGGCTCAGAACTCCCCTACCCCAAGGATTCAGGGATGTGCAGGCCGATTTTTTGAGATCAGCCTTTCTGACTCTTTCATGGAGGAAACCAACTGGGAAAAGACCCGTTCTAAGCTGGGGACCATAGTGTCTTTCCCTAGTGTACACAGAAACAGCACTCTGAGGGAGAGGAGCTGCTGGCGTTTGGTAGAAACATCTGCTATTTTGAAGAGAAACATTTCGTTGTAAGCGGGTAGATTCAGCCTTGCCTCAGTTTCTCAGCTGGCTCTAAAGGAGGGCACTCTGTTGGCACACTTACTTGAGGCCCTGCTTCCCAGGTTGAAAACTCTGCTTTCTTTCCTTAGGTGGCACATTGGCTCAGAACTGCCCTACCCCTAGGATTCAGGGATGTGCAGCCCGATTAGTTGAGATCAGCACTTCTGGCTCTTTCATGGGGGAAACCAACAGTGAAAAGAGCCGTTCTAAGCTGGGAACCATGGTGTCTTTCCCTAGTCTACACAGAAACAGCACTTTGAGGGAAAGGGGCTGCTGGCGTTTGGTAGCAAAATCTCCTATTCTGAAGTGAAACATTTCGTTGTAAGCGGGTAGATCAGCCTGGCCACATTTTCTCAGCTGGCTCTAAAGGAGGGCACACTGCTGGCATACTTACTTGAGGCCCTGCTTCCCAGGCTGAAAATTTTGCTTTCATTCCTTAGGTGGCACATTGGCTCAGAACTCCCCTACCCCAAGGATTCAGGGATGTGCAGGCCGATTTTTTGAGATCAGCCTTTCTGACTCTTTCATGGAGGAAACCAACTGGGAAAAGACCCGTTCTAAGCTGGGGACCATAGTGTCTTTCCCTAGTGTACACAGAAACAGCACTCTGAGGGAGAGGAGCTGCTGGCGTTTGGTAGAAACATCTGCTATTCTGAAGAGAAACATTTCGTTGTAAGCGGGTAGATTCAGCCTTGCCTCATTTTCTCAGCTGGCTATAAAGGAGGGCACTCTATTGGCACACTTACTTGAGGCCCTGCTTCCCAGGCTGAAAACTCTGCTTTCTTTCCTTAGGTGGCACATTGGCTCAGAACTGCCCTACCCCTAGGATTCAGGGATGTGCAGCCCGATTAGTTGAGATCAGCACTTCTGACTCTTTCATGCGGGAAACCAACAGTGAAAAGAGCCGTTCTAAGCTGGGAACCATGGTGTCTTTCCCTAGTCTACACAGAAACAGCACTTTGAGGGAAAGGGGCTGCTGGCGTTTGGTAGCAAAATCTCCTATTCTGAAGTGAAACATTTCGTTGTACGCGGGTAGATCAGCCTGGCCACATTTTCTCAGCTGGCTCTAAAGGAGGGCACACTGTTGGCAGACTCATTGAGGCCCTGCTTCCCAGGCTGAAAATTTTGCTTTCATTCCTTAGGTGGCACATTGGCTCAGAACTCCCCTACCCCAAGGATTCAGGGATGTGCAGGCCGATTTTGTGAGATCAGCCTTTCTGACTCTTTCATGGAGGAAACCACCTGGGAAAAGACCCGTTCTAAGCTGGGGACCATAGTGTCTTTCCCTAGTGTACACAGAAACAGCACTCTGAGGGAGAGGAGCTGCTGGCGTTTGGTAGAAACATCTGCTATGCTGAAGAGAAACATTTCGTTGTAAGCGGGTAGATTCAGCCTTGCCTCAGTTTCTCAGCTGGCTCTAAAGGAGGGCACTCTGTTGGCACACTTACTTGAGGCCCTGCTTCCCAGGCTGAAAACTCTGCTTTCTTTCCTTAGGTGGCACATTGGCTCAGAACTGCCCTACCCCTAGGATTCAGGGATGTGCAGCCCGATTAGTTGAGATCAGCACTTCTGGCTCTTTCATGGGGGAAACCAACAGTGAAATGAGCCGTTCTAAGCTGGGAACCATGGTGTCTTTCCCTAGTCTACACAGAAACAGCACGTTGAGGGAAAGGGGCTGCTGGCGTTTGGTAGCAAAATCTCCTATTCTGAAGTGAAACATTTCGTTGTAAGCGGGTAGATCAGCCTGGCCACATTTTCTCAGCTGGCTCTAAAGGAGGGCACACTGTTGGCAGACTTACTTGAGGCCCTGCTTCCCAGGCTGAAAATTTTGCTTTCATTCCTTAGGTGGCACATTGGCTCAGAACTCCCCTACCCCAAGGATTCAGGGATGTGCAGGCCGATTTTTTGAGATCAGCCTTTCTGACTCTTTCATGGAGGAAACCAACTGGGAAAAGACCCGTTCTAAGCTGGGGACCATAGTGTCTTTCCCTAGTGTACACAGAAACAGCACTCTGAGGGAGAGGAGCTGCTGGCGTTTGGTAGAAACATCTGCTATTCTGAAGAGAAACATTTCGTTGTAAGCGGGTAGATTCAGCCTTGCCTCATTTTCTCAGCTGGCTATAAAGGAGGGCACTCTATTGGCACACTTACTTGAGGCCCTGCTTCCCAGGCTGAAAACTCTGCTTTCTTTCCTTAGGTGGCACATTGGCTCAGAACTGCCCTACCCCTAGGATTCAGGGATGTGCAGCCCGATTAGTTGAGATCAGCACTTCTGACTCTTTCATGCGGGAAACCAACAGTGAAAAGAGCCGTTCTAAGCTGGGAACCATGGTGTCTTTCCCTAGTCTACACAGAAACAGCACTTTGAGGGAAAGGGGCTGCTGGCGTTTGGTAGCAAAATCTCCTATTCTGAAGTGAAACATTTCGTTGTACGCGGGTAGATCAGCCTGGCCACATTTTCTCAGCTGGCTCTAAAGGAGGGCACACTGTTGGCAGACTCATTGAGGCCCTGCTTCCCAGGCTGAAAATTTTGCTTTCATTCCTTAGGTGGCACAATGGCTCAGAACTCCCCTACCCCAAGGATTCAGGGATGTGCAGGCCGATTTTTTGAGATCAGCCTTTCTGACTCTTTCATGGAGGAAACCAACTGGGTAAAGACCCGTTCTAAGCTGGGGACCATAGTGTCTTTCCCTAGTGTATACAGAAACAGCACTCTGAGGGAGAGGAGCTGCTGGCGTTTGGTAGAAACATCTGCTATTCTGAAGAGAAACATTTCGTTGTAAGCGGGTAGATTCAGCCTTGCCTCATTTTCTCAGCTGGCTATAAAGGAGGGCACTCTGTTGGCACACTTACTTGAGGCCCTGCTTCCCAGGCTGAAAACTCTGCTTTTTCTCCATAGGTGGCACATTGGCTCAGAACTGCCCTACCCCTAGGATTCAGGGATGTGCAGCCCGATTAGTTAAGGTCAGCACCTCTGGCTCTTTCATGGGGGAAACCAACAGTGAAAAGAGCCGTTCTAAGCTGGGAACCATGGTGTCTCTCCCTAGTCTACACAGAAACAGCACTTTGAGGGAAAGGGGCTGCTGGCGTTTGGTAGCAAAATCTCCTATTCTGAAGTGAAACATTTCGTTGTAAGCGGGTAGATTCAGCCTGGCCACATATTCTCAGCTGGCTCTAAAACAGGGCACTCTGTTGGCAGACTTACTTGAGGCCCTGATTCCCAGGCTGAAAATTTTGCTTTCATTCCTTAGGTGGCACATTGGCTCAGAACTCCCCTACCCCAAGGATTCAGGGATGTGCAGGCCGATTTTGTGAGATCAGCCTTTCTGACTCTTTCATGGAGGAAACCAACTGGGAAAAGACCCGTTCTAAGCTGGGGACCATAGTGTCTTTCCCTAGTGTACACAGAAACAGCACTCTGAGGGAGAGGAGCTGCTGGCGTTTGGTAGAAACATCTGCTATTTTGAAGAGAAACATTTCGTTGTAAGCGGGTAGATTCAGCCTTGCCTCAGTTTCTCAGCTGGCTCTAAAGGAGGGCACTCTGTTGGCACACTTACTTGAGGCCCTGCTTCCCAGGTTGAAAACTCTGCTTTCTTTCCTTAGGTGGCACATTGGCTCAGAACTGCCCTACCCCTAGGATTCAGGGATGTGCAGCCCGATTAGTTGAGATCAGCACTTCTGGCTCTTTCATGGGGGAAACCAACAGTGAAAAGAGCCGTTCTAAGCTGGGAACCATGGTGTCTTTCCCTAGTCTACACAGAAACAGCACTTTGAGGGAAAGGGGCTGCTGGCGTTTGGTTGCAAAATCTCCTATTCTGAAGTGAAACATTTCGTTGTAAGCGGGTAGATCAGCCTGGCCACATTTTCTCAGCTGGCTCTAAAGGAGGGCACACTGCTGGCATACTTACTTGAGGCCCTGCTTCCCAGGCTGAAAATTTTGCTTTCATTCCTTAGGTGGCACATTGGCTCAGAACTCCCCTACCCCAAGGATTCAGGGATGTGCAGGCCGATTTTTTGAGATCAGCCTTTCTGACTCTTTCATGGAGGAAACCAACTGGGAAAAGACCCGTTCTAAGCTGGGGACCATAGTGTCTTTCCCTAGTGTACACAGAAACAGCACTCTGAGGGAGCGGAGCTGCTGGCGTTTGGTAGAAACATCTGCTATTCTGAAGAGAAACATTTCGTTGTAAGCGGGTAGATTCAGCCTTGCCTCATTTTCTCAGCTGGCTATAAAGGAGCGCACTCTATTGGCACACTTACTTGAGGCCCTGCTTCCCAGGCTGAAAACTCTGCTTTCTTTCCTTAGGTGGCACATTGGCTCAGAACTGCCCTACCCCTAGGATTCAGGGATGTGCAGCCCGATTAGTTGAGATCAGCACTTCTGACTCTTTCATGCGGGAAACCAACAGTGAAAAGAGCCGTTCTAAGCTGGGAACCATGGTGTCTTTCCCTAGTCTACACAGAAACAGCACTTTGAGGGAAAGGGGCTGCTGGCGTTTGGTAGCAAAATCTCCTATTCTGAAGTGAAACATTTCGTTGTACGCGGGTAGATCAGCCTGGCCACATTTTCTCAGCTGGCTCTAAAGGAGGGCACACTGTTGGCAGACTCATTGAGGCCCTGCTTCCCAGGCTGAAAATTTTGCTTTCATTCCTTAGGTGGCACAATGGCTCAGAACTCCCCTACCCCAAGGATTCAGGGATGTGCAGGCCGATTTTTTGAGATCAGCCTTTCTGACTCTTTCATGGAGGAAACCAACTGGGTAAAGACCCGTTCTAAGCTGGGGACCATAGTGTCTTTCCCTAGTGTATACAGAAACAGCACTCTGAGGGAGAGGAGCTGCTGGCGTTTGGTAGAAACATCTGCTATTCTGAAGAGAAACATTTCGTTGTAAGCGGGTAGATTCAGCCTTGCCTCATTTTCTCAGCTGGCTATAAAGGAGGGCACTCTGTTGGCACACTTACTTGAGGCCCTGCTTCCCAGGCTGAAAACTCTGCTTTTTCTCCATAGGTGGCACATTGGCTCAGAACTGCCCTACCCCTAGGATTCAGGGATGTGCAGCCCGGTTAGTTAAGGTCAGCACCTCTGGCTCTTTCATGGGGGAAACCAACAGTGAAAAGAGCCGTTCTATGCTGGGAACCATGGTGTCTTTCCCTAGTCTACACAGAAACAGCACGTTGAGGGAAAGGGGCTGCTGGCGTTTGGTAGCAAAATCTCCTATTCTGAAGTGAAACATTTCGTTGTAAGCGGGTAGATCAGCCTGGCCACATTTTCTCAGCTGGCTCTAAAGTAGGGCACACTGTTGGCAGACTTACTTGAGGCCCTGCTTCCCAGGCTGAAAATTTTGCTTTCATTCCTTAGGTGGCACATTGGCTCAGAACTCCCCTACCCCAAGGATTCAGGGATGTGCAGGCCGATTTTTTGAGATCAGCCTTTCTGACTCTTTCATGGAGGAAACCACCTGGGAAAAGACCCGTTCTAAGCTGGGGACCATAGTGTCTTTCCCTAGTGTACACAGAAACAGCACTCTGAGGGAGAGGAGCTGCTGGCGTTTGGTAGAAACATCTGCTATTCTGAAGAGAAACATTTCGTTGTAAGCGGGTAGATTCAGCCTTGCCTCAGTTTCTCAGCTGGCTCTAAAGGAGGGCACTCTGTTGGCACACTTACTTGAGGCCCTGCTTCCCAGGCTGAAAACTCTGCTTTCTTTCCTTAGGTGGCACATTGGCTCAGAACTGCCCTACCCCTAGGATTCAGGGATGTGCAGCCCGATTAGTTGAGATCAGCACTTCTGACTCTTTCATGCGGGAAACCAACAGTGAAAAGAGCCGTTCTAAGCTGGGAACCATGGTGTCTTTCCCTAGTCTACACAGAAAAGGCACTTTGAGGGAAAGGGGCTGCTGGCGTTTGGTAGCAAAATCTCCTATTCTGAAGTGAAACATTTCGTTGTACGCGGGTAGATCAGCCTGGCCACATTTTCTCAGCTGGCTCTAAAGGAGGGCACACTGTTGGCAGACTCATTGAGGCCCTGCTTCCCAGGCTGAAAATTTTGCTTTCATTCCTTAGGTGGCACAATGGCTCAGAACTCCCCTACCCCAAGGATTCAGGGATGTGCAGGCCGATTTTTTGAGATCAGCCTTTCTGACTCTTTCATGGAGGAAACCAACTGGGAAAAGACCCGTTCTAAGCTGGGGACCATAGTGTCTTTCCCTAGTGTACACAGAAACAGCACTCTGAGGGAGCGGAGCTGCTGGCGTTTGGTAGAAACATCTGCTATTCTGAAGAGAAACATTTCGTTGTAAGCGGGTAGATTCAGCCTTGCCTCATTTTCTCAGCTGGCTATAAAGGAGGGCACTCTATTGGCACACTTACTTGAGGCCCTGCTTCCCAGGCTGAAAACTCTGCTTTCTTTCCTTAGGTGGCACATTGGCTCAGAACTGCCCTACCCCTAGGATTCAGGGATGTGCAGCCCGATTAGTTGAGATCAGCACTTCTGACTCTTTCATGCGGGAAACCAACAGTGAAAAGAGCCGTTCTAAGCTGGGAACCATGGTGTCTTTCCCTAGTCTACACAGAAACAGCACTTTGAGGGAAAGGGGCTGCTGGCGTTTGGTAGCAAAATCTCCTATTCTGAAGTGAAACATTTCGTTGTACGCGGGTAGATCAGCCTGGCCACATTTTCTCAGCTGGCTCTAAAGGAGGGCACACTGTTGGCAGACTCATTGAGGCCCTGCTTCCCAGGCTGAAAATTTTGCTTTCATTCCTTAGGTGGCACAATGGCTCAGAACTCCCCTACCCCAAGGATTCAGGGATGTGCAGGCCGATTTTTTGAGATCAGCCTTTCTGACTCTTTCATGGAGGAAACCAACTGGGTAAAGACCCGTTCTAAGCTGGGGACCATAGTGTCTTTCCCTAGTGTATACAGAAACAGCACTCTGAGGGAGAGGAGCTGCTGGCGTTTGGTAGAAACATCTGCTATTCTGAAGAGAAACATTTCGTTGTAAGCGGGTAGATTCAGCCTTGCCTCATTTTCTCAGCTGGCTATAAAGGAGGGCACTCTGTTGGCACACTTACTTGAGGCCCTGCTTCCCAGGCTGAAAACTCTGCTTTTTCTCCATAGGTGGCACATTGGCTCAGAACTGCCCTACCCCTAGGATTCAGGGATGTGCAGCCCGATTAGTTAAGGTCAGCACCTCTGGCTCTTTCATGGGGGAAACCAACAGTGAAAAGAGCCGTTCTATGCTGGGAACCATGGTGTCTTTCCCTAGTCTACACAGAAACAGCACGTTGAGGGAAAGGGGCTGCTGGCGTTTGGTAGCAAAATCTCCTATTCTGAAGTGAAACATTTCGTTGTAAGCGGGTAGATCAGCCTGGCCACATTTTCTCAGCTGGCTCTAAAGTAGGGCACACTGTTGGCAGACTTACTTGAGGCCCTGCTTCCCAGGCTGAAAATTTTGCTTTCATTCCTTAGGTGGCACATTGGCTCAGAACTCCCCTACCCCAAGGATTCAGGGATGTGCAGGCCGATTTTTTGAGATCAGCCTTTCTGACTCTTTCATGGAGGAAACCACCTGGGAAAAGACCCGTTCTAAGCTGGGGACCATAGTGTCTTTCCCTAGTGTACACAGAAACAGCACTCTGAGGGAGAGGAGCTGCTGGCGTTTGGTAGAAACATCTGCTATTCTGAAGAGAAACATTTCGTTGTAAGCGGGTAGATTCAGCCTTGCCTCAGTTTCTCAGCTGGCTCTAAAGGAGGGCACTCTGTTGGCACACTTACTTGAGGCCCTGCTTCCCAGGCTGAAAACTCTGCTTTCTTTCCTTAGGTGGCACATTGGCTCAGAACTGCCCTACCCCTAGGATTCAGGGATGTGCAGCCCGATTAGTTGAGATCAGCACTTCTGACTCTTTCATGCGGGAAACCAACAGTGAAAAGAGCCGTTCTAAGCTGGGAACCATGGTGTCTTTCCCTAGTCTACACAGAAAAGGCACTTTGAGGGAAAGGGGCTGCTGGCGTTTGGTAGCAAAATCTCCTATTCTGAAGTGAAACATTTCGTTGTACGCGGGTAGATCAGCCTGGCCACATTTTCTCAGCTGGCTCTAAAGGAGGGCACACTGTTGGCAGACTCATTGAGGCCCTGCTTCCCAGGCTGAAAATTTTGCTTTCATTCCTTAGGTGGCACAATGGCTCAGAACTCCCCTACCCCAAGGATTCAGGGATGTGCAGGCCGATTTTTTGAGATCAGCCTTTCTGACTCTTTCATGGAGGAAACCAACTGGGTAAAGACCCGTTCTAAGCTGGGGACCATAGTGTCTTTCCCTAGTGTATACAGAAACAGCACTCTGAGGGAGAGGAGCTGCTGGCGTTTGGTAGAAACATCTGCTATTCTGAAGAGAAACATTTCGTTGTAAGCGGGTAGATTCAGCCTTGCCTCATTTTCTCAGCTGGCTATAAAGGAGGGCACTCTGTTGGCACACTTACTTGAGGCCCTGCTTCCCAGGCTGAAAACTCTGCTTTTTCTCCATAGGTGGCACATTGGCTCAGAACTGCCCTACCCCTAGGATTCAGGGATGTGCAGCCCGATTAGTTAAGGTCAGCACCTCTGGCTCTTTCATGGGGGAAACCAACAGTGAAAAGAGCCGTTCTATGCTGGGAACCATGGTGTCTTTCCCTAGTCTACACAGAAACAGCACGTTGAGGGAAAGGGGCTGCTGGCGTTTGGTAGCAAAATCTCCTATTCTGAAGTGAAACATTTCGTTGTAAGCGGGTAGATCAGCCTGGCCACATTTTCTCAGCTGGCTCTAAAGTAGGGCACACTGTTGGCAGACTTACTTGAGGCCCTGCTTCCCAGGCTGAAAATTTTGCTTTCATTCCTTAGGTGGCACATTGGCTCAGAACTCCCCTACCCCTAGGATTCAGGGATGTGCAGCCCGATTAGTTGAGATCAGCACTTCTGGCTCTTTCATGCGGGAAACCAACAGTGAAAAGAGCCGTTCTAAGCTGGGAACCATGGTGTCTTTCCCTAGTCTACACAGAAAAGGCACTTTGAGGGAAAGGGGCTGCTGGCGTTTGGTAGCAAAATCTCCTATTCTGAAGTGAAACATTTCGTTGTACGCGGGTAGATCAGCCTGGCCACATTTTCTCAGCTGGCTCTAAAGGAGGGCACACTGTTGGCAGACTCATTGAGGCCCTGCTTCCCAGGCTGAAAATTTTGCTTTCATTCCTTAGGTGGCACAATGGCTCAGAACTCCCCTACCCCAAGGATTCAGGGATGTGCAGGCCGATTTTTTGAGATCAGCCTTTCTGACTCTTTCATGGAGGAAACCAACTGGGTAAAGACCCGTTCTAAGCTGGGGACCATAGTGTCTTTCCCTAGTGTATACAGAAACAGCACTCTGAGGGAGAGGAGCTGCTGGCGTTTGGTAGAAACATCTGCTATTCTGAAGAGAAACATTTCGTTGTAAGCGGGTAGATTCAGCCTTGCCTCATTTTCTCAGCTGGCTATAAAGGAGGGCACTCTGTTGGCACACTTACTTGAGGCCCTGCTTCCCAGGCTGAAAACTCTGCTTTTTCTCCATAGGTGGCACATTGGCTCAGAACTGCCCTACCCCTAGGATTCAGGGATGTGCAGCCCGATTAGTTAAGGTCAGCACCTCTGGCTCTTTCATGGGGGAAACCAACAGTGAAAAGAGCCGTTCTATGCTGGGAACCATGGTGTCTTTCCCTAGTCTACACAGAAACAGCACGTTGAGGGAAAGGGGCTGCTGGCGTTTGGTAGCAAAATCTCCTATTCTGAAGTGAAACATTTCGTTGTAAGCGGGTAGATCAGCCTGGCCACATTTTCTCAGCTGGCTCTAAAGTAGGGCACACTGTTGGCAGACTTACTTGAGGCCCTGCTTCCCAGGCTGAAAATTTTGCTTTCATTCCTTAGGTGGCACATTGGCTCAGAACTCCCCTACCCCAAGGATTCAGGGATGTGCAGGCCGATTTTTTGAGATCAGCCTTTCTGACTCTTTCATGGAGGAAACCACATGGGAAAAGACACGTTCTAAGCTGGGGACCATAGTGTCTTTCCCTAGTGTACACAGAAACAGCACTCTGAGGGAGAGGAGCTGCTGGCGTTTGGTAGAAACATCTGCTATTTTGAAGAGAAACATTTCGTTGTAAGCGGGTAGATTCAGCCTTGCCTCATTTTCTCAGCTGGCTCTAAAGGAGGGCACTCTGTTGGCACACTTACTTGAGGCCCTGCTTCCCAGGCTGAAAACTCTGCTTTCTTTCCTTAGGTGGCACATTGGCTCAGAACTGCCCTACCCCTAGGATTCAGGGATGTGCAGCCCGATTAGTTGAGATCAGCACTTCTGGCTCTTTCATGCGGGAAACCAACAGTGAAAAGAGCCGTTCTAAGCTGGGAACCATGGTGTCTTTCCCTAGTCTACACAGAAAAGGCACTTTGAGGGAAAGGGGCTGCTGGCGTTTGGTAGCAAAATCTCCTATTCTGAAGTGAAACATTTCGTTGTACGCGGGTAGATCAGCCTGGCCACATTTTCTCAGCTGGCTCTAAAGGAGGGCACACAGTTGGCAGACTCATTGAGGCCCTGCTTCCCAGGCTGAAAATTTTGCTTTCATTCCTTAGGTGGCACAATGGCTCAGAACTCCCCTACCCCAAGGATTCAGGGATGTGCAGTCCTATTTTTTGAGATCAGCCTTTCTGACTCTTTCATGGAGGAAACCAACTGGGTAAAGACCCGTTCTAAGCTGGGGACCATAGTGTCTTTCCCTAGTGTATACAGAAACAGCACTCTGAGGGAGAGGAGCTGCTGGCGTTTGGTAGAAACATCTGCTATTCTGAAGAGAAACATTTCGTTGTAAGCGGGTAGATTCAGCCTTGCCTCATTTTCTCAGCTGGCTATAAAGGAGGGCACTCTGTTGGCACACTTACTTGAGGCCCTGCTTCCCAGGCTGAAAACTCTGCTTTTTCTCCATAGGTGGCACATTGTCTCAGAACTGCCCTACCCCTAGGATTCAGGGATGTGCAGCCCGATTAGTTAAGGTCAGCACCTCTGGCTCTTTCATGGGGGAAACCAACAGTGAAAAGAGCCGTTCTATGCTGGGAACCATGGTGTCTTTCCCTAGTCTACACAGAAACAGCACGTTGAGGGAAAGGGGCTGCTGGCGTTTGGTAGCAAAATCTCCTATTCTGAAGTGAAACATTTCGTTGTAAGCGGGTAGATCAGCCTGGCCACATTATCTCAGCTGGCTCTAAAGGAGGGCACACTGTTGGCAGACTTACTTGAGGCCCTGCTTCCCAGGGTGAAAATTTTGCTTTCATTCCTTAGGTGGCACATTGGCTCAGAACTCCCCTACCCCAAGGATTCAGGGATGTGCAGGCCGATTTTTTGATATCAGCCTTTCTGACTCTTTCATGGAGGAAACCACCTGGGAAAAGACCCGTTTTAAGCTGGGGACCATAGTGTCTTTCCCTAGTGTACACAGAAACAGCACTCTGAGGGAGAGGAGCTGCTGGCGTTTGGTAGAAACATCTGCTATTCTGAAGAGAAACATTTCGTTGTAAGCGGGTAGATTCAGCCTTGCCTCAGTTTCTCAGCTGGCTCTAAAGGAGGGCATTCTGTTGGCACACTTACTTGAGGCCCTGCTTCCCAGGCTGAAAACTCTGCTTTCTCTCCTTAGGTGGCACATTGGCTCAGAACTGCCCTACCCCTAGGATTCAGGGATGTGCAGGCCAATTTTTTGATATCAGCCATTCTGACTCTTTCATGGAGGAAACCAACTGGGTAAAGACCCGTTCTAAGCTGGGGACCATAGTGTATTTCCCTAGTGTACACAGAAACAGCACTCTGAGGGAGAGGAGCTGCTGGCGTTTGGTAGAAACATCTGCTATTGTGAAGAGAAACATTTCGTTGTAAGCGGGTAGATTCAGCCTTCCCTCAGTTTCTCAGCTGGCTCTAAAGGAGGGCACTCTGTTGGCACACTTACTTGAGGCCCTGCTTCCCAGGCTGAAAACTCTGCTTTCTTTCCTTAGGTGGCACATTGGCTCAGAACTGCCCTACCCCTAGGATTCAGGGATGTGCAGCCCGATTAGTTGAGATCAGCACTTCTGGCTCTTTCATGGGGGAAACCAACAGTGAAATGAGCCGTTCTAAGCTGGGAACCATGGTGTCTTTCCCTAGTCTACACAGAAACAGCACTTTGAGGGAAAGGGGCTGGTGGCGTTTGGTAGCAAAATCTCCTATTCTGAAGTGAAACATTTCGTTGTACGCGGGTAGATCAGCCTGGCCACATTTTCTCAGCTGGCTCTAAAGGAGGGCACACTGTTGGCAGACACATTGAGGCCCTGCTTCCCAGGCTGAAAATTTTGCTTTCATTCCTTAGGTGGCACAATGGCTCAGAACTCCCCTACCCCAAGGATTCAGGGATGTGCAGGCCGATTTTTTGAGATCAGCCTTTCTGACTCTTTCATGGAGGAAACCAACTGGGTAAAGACCCGTTCTAAGCTGGGGACCATAGTGTCTTTCCCTAGTGTATACAGAAACAGCACTCTGAGGGAGAGGAGCTGCTGGCGTTTGGTAGAAACATCTGCTATTCTGAAGAGAAACATTTCGTTGTAAGCGGGTAGATTCAGCCTTTCCTCAGTTTCTCAGCTGGCTATAAAGGAGGGCACTCTGTTGGCACACTTACTTGAGGCCCTGCTTCCCAGGCTGAAAACTCTGCTTTCTTTCCTTAGGTGGCACATTGGCTCAGAACTGCCCTACCCCTAGGATTCAGGGATGTGCAGCCCGATTAGTTGAGATCAGCACTTCTGGCTCTTTCATGGGGGAAACCAACAGTGAAAAGAGCCGTTCTAAGCTGGGAACCATGGTGTCTCTCCCTAGTCTACACAGAAACAGCACTTTGAGGGAAAGGGGCTGCTGGCGATTGGTAGCAAAATCTCCTATTCTGAAGTGAAACATTTCGTTGTAAGCGGGTAGATCAGCCTGGCCACATTTTCTCAGCTGGCTCTAAAGGAGGGCACACTGTTGGCAGACTTACTTGAGGCCCTGCTTCCAAGGCTGAAAATTTTGCTTTCATTCCTCAGGTGGCACATTGGCTCAGAACTTCCCTACCCCAAGGATTCAGGGATGTGCAGGCCGATTTTTTGAGATCAGCCTTTCTGACTCTTTCATGGAGGAAACCAACTGGGTAAAGACCCGTTCTAAGCTGGGGACCATAGTGTCTTTCCCTAGTGTATACAGAAACAGCACTCTGAGGGAGAGGAGCTGCTGGCGTTTGGTAGAAACATCTGCTATGCTGAAGAGAAACATTTCGTTGTAAGCGGGTAGATTCAGCCTTGCCTCATTTTCTCAGCTGGCTATAAAGGAGGGCACTCTGTTGGCACACTTACTTGAGGCCCTGCTTCCCAGGCTGAAAACTCTGCTTTTTCTCCTTAGGTGGCACATTGGCTCAGAACTGCCCTACCCCTAGGATTCAGGGATGTGCAGCCCGATTAGTTAAGGTCAGCACCTCTGGCTCTTTCATGGGGGAAACCAACAGTGAAAAGAGCCTTTCTAACCTGGGAACCATGGTGTCTTTCCCTAGTCTACACAGAAACAGCACTTTGAGGGAAAGGGGCTGCTGGCGTTTGGTAGCAAAATCTCCTATTCTGAAGTGAAACATTTCGTTGTAAGCGGGTAGATTCAGCCTGGCCACATATTCTCAGCTGGCTCTAAAACAGGGCACTCTGTTGGCAGACTTACTTGAGGCCCTGATTCCGAGGCTGAAAATTTTGCTTTCATTCCTTAGGTGGCACATTGGCTCAGAACTCCCCTACCCCAAGGATTCAGGGATGTGCAGGCCGATTTTTTGAGATCAGCCTTTCTGACTCTTTCATGGAGGAAACCAACTGGGAAAAGACCCGTTCTAAGCTGGGGACCATAGTGTCTTTCCCTAGTGTACACAGAAACAGCACTCTGAGGGAGAGGAGCTGCTGGCGTTTGGTAGAAACATCTGCTATTTTGAAGAGAAACATTTCGTTGTAAGCGGGTAGATTCAGCCTTGCCTCAGTTTCTCAGCTGGCTCTAAAGGAGGGCACTCTGTTGGCACACTTACTTGAGGCCCTGCTTCCCAGGTTGAAAACTCTGCTTTCTTTCCTTAGGTGGCACATTGGCTCAGAAATGCCCTACCCCTAGGATTCAGTGATGTGCAGCCCGATTAGTTGAGATCAGCACTTCTGGCTCTTTCATGGGGGAAACCAACAGTGAAAAGAGCCGTTCTAAGCTGGGAACCATGGTGTCTTTCCCTAGTCTACACAGAAACAGCTCTTTGAGGGAAAGGGGCTGCTGGCGTTTGGTAGCAAAATCTCCTATTCTGAAGTGAAACATTTCGTTGTAAGCGGGTAGATCAGCCTGGCCACATTTTCTCAGCTGGCTCTAAAGGAGGGCACACTGCTGGCATACTTACTTGAGGCCCTGCTTCCCAGGCTGAAAATTTTGCTTTCATTCCTTAGGTGGCACATTGGCTCAGAACTCCCCTACCCCAAGGATTCAGGGATGTGCAGGCCGATTTTTTGAGATCAGCCTTTCTGACTCTTTCATGGAGGAAACCAACTGGGAAAAGACCCGTTCTAAGCTGGGGACCATAGTGTCTTTCCCTAGTGTACACAGAAACAGCACTCTGAGGGAGAGGAGCTGCTGGCGTTTGGTAGAAACATCTGCTATTCTGAAGAGAAACATTTCGTTGTAAGCGGGTAGATTCAGCCTTGCCTCATTTTCTCAGCTGGCTATAAAGGAGGGCACTCTATTGGCACACTTACTTGAGGCCCTGCTTCCCAGGCTGAAAACTCTGCTTTCTTTCCTTAGGTGGCACATTGGCTCAGAACTGCCCTACCCCTAGGATTCAGGGATGTGCAGCCCGATTAGTTGAGATCAGCACTTCTGACTCTTTCATGCGGGAAACCAACAGTGAAAAGAGCCGTTCTAAGCTGGGAACCATGGTGTCTTTCCCTAGTCTACACAGAAACAGCACTTTGAGGGAAAGGGGCTGCTGGCGTTTGGTAGCAAAATCTCCTATTCTGAAGTGAAACATTTCGTTGTACGCGGGTAGATCAGCCTGGCCACATTTTCTCAGCTGGCTCTAAAGGAGGGCACACTGTTGGCAGACTCATTGAGGCCCTGCTTCCCAGGCTGAAAATTTTGCTTTCATTCCTTAGGTGGCACAATGGCTCAGAACTCCCCTACCCCAAGGATTCAGGGATGTGCAGGCCGATTTTTTGAGATCAGCCTTTCTGACTCTTTCATGGAGGAAACCAACTGGGTAAAGACCCGTTCTAAGCTGGGGACCATAGTGTCTTTCCCTAGTGTATACAGAAACAGCACTCTGAGGGAGAGGAGCTGCTGGCGTTTGGTAGAAACATCTGCTATTCTGAAGAGAAACATTTCGTTGTAAGCGGGTAGATTCAGCCTTGCCTCATTTTCTCAGCTGGCTATAAAGGAGGGCACTCTGTTGGCACACTTACTTGAGGCCCTGCTTCCCAGGCTGAAAACTCTGCTTTCTTTCCTTAGGTGGCACATTGGCTCAGAACTGCCCTACCTCTAGGATTCAGGGATGTGAAGCCCGATTAGTTGAGATCAGCACTTCTGGCAATTTCATTGGGGAAACCAACAGTGAAAAGAGCCGTTCTAAGCTGGGAACCATGGTGTCTTTCCCTAGTCTACACAGAAACAGCACTTTGAGGGAAAGGGGCTGCTGGCGTTTGGTAGCAAAATCTCCTATTCTGAAGTGAAACATTTCGTTGTAAGCGGGTAGATCAGCCTGGCCACATTTTCTCAGCTGGCTCTAAAGGAGGGCACACTGTTGGCAGACTTACTTGAGGCCCTGTTTCCCAGGCTGAAAATTTTGCTTTCATTCCTCAGGTGGCACATTGGCTCAGAACTCCCCTACCCCAAGGATTCAGGGATGTGCAGGCCGATTTTGTGAGATCAGCCTTTCTGAGTCTTTCATGGAGGAAACAAACTGGGTAAAGACCCGTTCTACGCTGGAGACAATAGTGTCTTTCCCTAGTGTATACAGAAACAGCACTCTGAGGGAGAGGAGCTGCTGGTGTTTGGTAGAAACATCTGCTATTCTGAAGAGAAACATTTCGTTGTAAGCGGGTAGATTCAGCCTTGCCTGCTTTTCTCAGCTGGCTATAAAGGAGGGCACTCTGTTGGCACACTTACTTGAGGCCCTGCTTCCCAGGCTGAAAACTCGGCTTTTTCTCCTTAGGTGGCACATTGGCTCAGAACTGCCCTACCCCTAGGATTCAGGGATGTGCAGCCCGATTAGTTAAGGTCAGCACCTCTGGCTCTTTCATGGGGGAAACCAACAGTGAACAGAGCCATTCTAAGCTGGGAACCATGGTGTCTTTCCCTAGTCTACACAGAAACAGCACGTTGAGGGAAAGGGGCTGCTGGCGTTTGGTAGCGAAATCTCCTATTCTGAAGTGAAACATTTCGTTATAAGGGGGTAGATCAGCCTGGCCACATTTTCTCAGCTGCTTCTAAAGGAGGGCACACTGTTGGCAGACTTACTTGAGGCCCTGCTTCCCAGGCTGAAAACTCTGCTTTCTCTCCTTAGGTGGCACATTGGCTCAGAACTGCCCTACCCCTAGGATTCAGGGATGTGCAGGCCGATTTTTTGATATCAGCCTTTCTGACTCTTTCATGGAGGAAACCAACTGGGAAAAGACCCGTTCTAAGCTGGGGACCATAGTGTCTTTCCCTAGTGTACACAGAAACAGCACTCTGAGGGAGAGGAGCTGCTGGCGTTTGGTAGAAACATCTGCTATTCTGAAGAGAAACATTTCGTTGTAAGCGGGTAGATTCAGCCTTGCCTCATTTTCTCAGCTGGCTATAAAGGAGGGCACTCTATTGGCACACTTACTTGAGGCCCTGCTTCCCAGGCTGAAAACTCTGCTTTCTTTCCTTAGGTGGCACATTGGCTCAGAACTGCCCTACCCCTAGGATTCAGGGATGTGCAGCCCGATTAGTTGAGATCAGCACTTCTGACTCTTTCATGCGGGAAACCAACAGTGAAAAGAGTCGTTCTAAGCTGGGAACCATGGTGTCTTTCCCTAGTCTACACAGAAACAGCACTTTGAGGGAAAGGGGCTGCTGGCGTTTGGTAGCAAAATCTCCTATTCTGAAGTGAAACATTTCGTTGTACGCGGGTAGATCAGCCTGGCCACATTTTCTCAGCTGGCTCTAAAGGAGGGCACACTGTTGGCAGACTCATTGAGGCCCTGCTTCCCAGGCTGAAAATTTTGCTTTCATTCCTTAGGTGGCACAATGGCTCAGAACTCCCCTACCCCAAGGATTCAGGGATGTGCAGGCCGATTTTTTGAGATCAGCCTTTCTGACTCTTTCATGGAGGAAACCAACTGGGTAAAGACCCGTTCTAAGCTGGGGACCATAGTGTCTTTCCCTAGTGTATACAGAAACAGCACTCTGAGGGAGAGGAGCTGCTGGCGTTTGGTAGAAACATCTGCTATTCTGAAGAGAAACATTTCGTTGTAAGCGGGTAGATTCAGCCTTGCCTCATTTTCTCAGCTGGCTATAAAGGAGGGCACTCTGTTGGCACACTTACTTGAGGCCCTGCTTCCCAGGCTGAAAACTCTGCTTTTTCTCCATAGGTGGCACATTGGCTCAGAACTGCCCTACCCCTAGGATTCAGGGATGTGCAGCCCGATTAGTTAAGGTCAGCACCTCTGGCTCTTTCATGGGGGAAACCAACAGTGAAAAGAGCCGTTCTATGCTGGGAACCATGGTGTCTTTCCCTAGTCTACACAGAAACAGCACGTTGAGGGAAAGGGGCTGCTGGCGTTTGGTAGCAAAATCTCCTATTCTGAAGTGAAACATTTCGTTGTAAGCGGGTAGATCAGCCTGGCCACATTTTCTCAGCTGGCTCTAAAGTAGGGCACACTGTTGGCAGACTTACTTGAGGCCCTGCTTCCCAGGCTGAAAATTTTGCTTTCATTCCTTAGGTGGCACATTGGCTCAGAACTCCCCTACCCCAAGGATTCAGGGATGTGCAGGCCGATTTTTTGAGATCAGCCTTTCTGACTCTTTCATGGAGGAAACCACCTGGGAAAAGACCCGTTCTAACCTGGGGACCATAGTGTCTTTCCCTAGTGTACACAGAAACAGCACTCTGAGGGAGAGGAGCTGCTGGCGTTTGGTAGAAACATCTGCTATTTTGAAGAGAAACATTTCGTTGTAAGCGGGTAGATTCAGCCTTGCCTCAGTTTCTCAGCTGGCTCTAAAGGAGGGCACTCTGTTGGCACACTTACTTGAGGCCCTGCTTCCCAGGCTGAAAACTCTGCTTTCTTTCCTTAGGTGGCACATTGGCTCAGAACTGCCCTACCCCTAGGATTCAGGGATGTGCAGCCCGATTAGTTGAGATCAGCACTTCTGGCTCTTTCATGCGGGAAACCAACAGTGAAAAGAGCCGTTCTAAGCTGGGAACCATGGTGTCTTTCCCTAGTCTACACAGAAAAGGCACTTTGAGGGAAAGGGGCTGCTGGCGTTTGGTAGCAAAATCTCCTATTCTGAAGTGAAACATTTCGTTGTACGCGGGTAGATCAGCCTGGCCACATTTTCTCAGCTGGCTCTAAAGGAGGGCACACTGTTGGCAGACTCATTGAGGCCCTGCTTCCCAGGCTGAAAATTTTGCTTTCATTCCTTAGGTGGCACAATGGCTCAGAACTCCCCTACCCCAAGGATTCAGGGATGTGCAGGCCGATTTTTTGAGATCAGCCTTTCTGACTCTTTCATGGAGGAAACCAACTGGGTAAAGACCCGTTCTAAGCTGGGGACCATAGTGTCTTTCCCTAGTGTATACAGAAACAGCACTCTGAGGGAGAGAAGCTGCTGGCGTTTGGTAGAAACATCTGCTATTCTGAAGAGAAACATTTCGTTGTAAGCGGGTAGATTCAGCCTTGCCTCATTTTCTCAGCTGGCTATAAAGGAGGGCACTCTGTTGGCACACTTACTTGAGGCCCTGCTTCCCAGGCTGAAAACTCTGCTTTTTCTCCATAGGTGGCACATTGGCTCAGAACTGCCCTACTCCTAGGATTCAGGGATGTGCAGCCCGATTAGTTAAGGTCAGCACCTCTGGCTCTTTCATGGGGGAAACCAACAGTGAAAAGAGCCGTTCTATGCTGGGAACCATGGTGTCTTTCCCTAGTCTACACAGAAACAGCACGTTGAGGGAAAGGGGCTGCTGGCGTTTGGTAGCAAAATCTCCTATTCTGAAGTGAAACATTTCGTTGTAAGCGGGTAGATCAGCCTGGCCACATTTTCTCAGCTGGCTCTAAAGGAGGGCACACTGTTGGCAGACTTACTTGAGGCCCTGCTTCCCAGGCTGAAAATTTTGCTTTCATTCCTTAGGTGGCACATTGGCTCAGAACTCCCCTACCCCAAGGATTCAGGGATGTGCAGGCCGATTTTTTGAGATCAGCCTTTCTGACTCTTTCATGGAGGAAACCACCTGGGAAAAGACCCGTTCTAAGCTGGGGACCATAGTGTCTTTCCCTAGTGTACACAGAAACAGCACTCTGAGGGAGAGGAGCTGCTGGCGTTTGGTAGAAACATCTGCTATTTTGAAGAGAAACATTTCGTTGTAAGCGGGTAGATTCAGCCTTGCCTCAGTTTCTCAGCTGGCTCTAAAGGAGGGCACTCTGTTGGCACACTTACTTGAGGCCCTGCTTCCCAGGTTGAAAACTCTGCTTTCTTTCCTTAGGTGGCACATTGGCTCAGAACTGCCCTACCCCTAGGATTCAGGGATGTGCAGCCCGATTAGTTGAGATCAGCACTTCTGGCTCTTTCATGGGGGAAACCAACAGTGAAATGAGCCGTTCTAAGCTGGGAACCATGGTGTCTTTCCCTAGTCTACACAGAAACAGCACGTTGAGGGAAAGGGGCTGCTGGCGTTTGGTAGCAAAATCTCCTATTCTGAAGTGAAACATTTCGTTGTAAGCGGGTAGATCAGCCTGGCCACATTTTCTCAGCTGGCTCTAAAGGAGGGCACACTGTTGGCAGACTTACTTGAGGCCCTGCTTCCCAGGGTGAAAATTTTGCTTTCATTCCTTAGGTGGCACATTGGCTCAGAACTCCCCTACCCCAAGGATTCAGGGATGTGCAGGCCGATTTTTTGAGATCAGCCTTTCTGACTCTTTCATGGAGGAAACCACCTGGGAAAAGACCCGTTTTAAGCTGGGGACCATAGTGTCTTTCCCTAGTGTACACAGAAACAGCACTCTGAGGGAGAGGAGCTGCTGGCGTTTGGTAGAAACATCTGCTATTCTGAAGAGAAACATTTCGTTGTAAGCGGGTAGATTCAGCCTTGCCTCAGTTTCTCAGCTGGCTCTAAAGGAGGGCATTCTGTTGGCACACTTACTTGAGGCCCTGCTTCCCAGGCTGAAAACTCTGCTTTCTCTCCTTAGGTGGCACATTGGCTCAGAACTGCCCTACCCCTAGGATTCAGGGATGTGCAGGCCAATTTTTTGATATCAGCCATTCTGACTCTTTCATGGAGGAAACCAACTGGGTAAAGACCCGTTCTAAGCTGGGGACCATAGTGTATTTCCCTAGTGTACACAGAAACAGCACTCTGAGGGAGAGGAGCTGCTGGCGTTTGGTAGAAACATCTGCTATTGTGAAGAGAAACATTTCGTTGTAAGCGGGTAGATTCAGCCTTCCCTCAGTTTCTCAGCTGGCTCTAAAGGAGGGCACTCTGTTGGCACACTTACTTGAGGCCCTGCTTCCCAGGCTGAAAACTCTGCTTTCTTTCCTTAGGTGGCACATTGGCTCAGAACTGCCCTACCCCTAGGATTCAGGGATGTGCAGCCCGATTAGTTGAGATAAGCACTTCTGGCTCTTTCATGGGGGAAACCAACAGTGAAATGAGCCGTTCTAAGCTGGGAACCATGGTGTCTTTCCCTAGTCTACACAGAAACAGCACTTTGAGGGAAAGGGGCTGGTGGCGTTTGGTAGCAAAATCTCCTATTCTGAAGTGAAACATTTCGTTGTACGCGGGTAGATCAGCCTGGCCACATTTTCTCAGCTGGCTCTAAAGGAGGGCACACTGTTGGCAGACACATTGAGGCCCTGCTTCCCAGGCTGAAAATTTTGCTTTCATTCCTTAGGTGGCACAATGGCTCAGAACTCCCCTACCCCAAGGATTCAGGGATGTGCAGGCCGATTTTTTGAGATCAGCCTTTCTGACTCTTTCATGGAGGAAACCAACTGGGTAAAGACCCGTTCTAAGCTGGGGACCATAGTGTCTTTCCCTAGTGTATACAGAAACAGCACTCTGAGGGAGAGGAGCTGCTGGCGTTTGGTAGAAACATCTGCTATTCTGAAGAGAAACATTTCGTTGTAAGCGGATAGATTCAGCCTTCCCTCAGTTTCTCAGCTGGCTATAAAGGAGGGCACTCTGTTGGCACACTTACTTGAGGCCCTGCTTCCCAGGCTGAAAACTCTGCTTTCTTTCCTTAGGTGGCACATTGGCTCAGAACTGCCCTACCCCTAGGATTCAGGGATGTGCAGCCCGATTAGTTGAGATCAGCACTTCTGGCTCTTTCATGGGGGAAACCAACAGTGAAAAGAGCCGTTCTAAGCTGGGAACCATGGTGTCTCTCCCTAGTCTACACAGAAACAGCACTTTGAGGGAAAGGGGCTGCTGGCGATTGGTAGCAAAATCTCCTATTCTGAAGTGAAACATTTCGTTGTAAGCGGGTAGATCAGCCTGGCCACATTTTCTCAGCTGGCTCTAAAGGAGGGCACACTGTTGGCAGACTTACTTGAGGCCCTGCTTCCAAGGCTGAAAATTTTGCTTTCATTCCTTAGGTGGCACATTGGCTCAGAACTCCCCTACCCCAAGGATTCAGGGATGTGCAGGCCGATTTTTTGAGATCAGCCTTTCTGACTCTTTCATGGAGGAAACCAACTGGGTAAAGACCCGTTCTAAGCTGGGGACCATAGTGTCTTTCCCTAGTGTATACAGAAACAGCACTCTGAGGGAGAGGAGCTGCTGGCGTTTGGTAGAAACATCTGCTATGCTGAAGAGAAACATTTCGTTGTAAGCGGGTAGATTCAGCCTTGCCTCATTTTCTCAGCTGGCTATAAAGGAGGGCACTCTGTTGGCACACTTACTTGAGGCCCTGCTTCCCAGGCTGAAAACTCTGCTTTTTCTCCTTAGGTGGCACATTGGCTCAGAACTGCCCTACCCCTAGGATTCAGGGATGTGCAGCCCGATTAGTTAAGGTCAGCACCTCTGGCTCTTTCATGGGGGAAACCAACAGTGAAAAGAGCCTTTCTAACCTGGGAACCATGGTGTCTTTCCCTAGTCTACACAGAAACTGCACTTTGAGGGAAAGGGGCTGCTGGCGTTTGGTAGCGAAATCTCCTATTCTGAAGTGAAACATTTCGTTGTAAGCGGGTAGATTCAGCCTGGCCACATATTCTCAGCTGGCTCTAAAACAGGGCACTCTGTTGGCAGACTTACTCGAGGCCCTGCTTCCCAGGCTGAAAATTTTGCTTTCATTCCTTAGGTGGCACATTGGCTCAGAACTCCCCTACCCCAAGGATTCAGGGATGTGCAGGCCGATTTTTTGAGATCAGCCTTTCTGACTCTTTCATGGAGGAAACCAACTGGGTAAAGACCCGTTCTAAGCTCTGGACCATAGTGTATTTCCCTAGTGTACACAGAAACAGCACTCTGAGGGAGAGGAGCTGCTGGCGTTTGGTAGAAACATCTGCTATTGTGAAGAGAAACATTTCGTTGTAAGCGGGTAGATTCAGCCTTCCCTCAGTTTCTCAGCTGGCTCTAAAGGAGGGCACTCTGTTGGCACACTTACTTGAGGCCCTGCTTCCCAGGCTGAAAACTCTGCTTTCTTTCCTTAGGTGGCACATTGGCTCAGAACTGCCCTACCCCTAGGATTCAGGGATGTGCAGCCCGATTAGTTGAGATCAGCACTTCTGGCTCTCTCATGGGGGAAACCAACAGTGAAATGAGCCGTTCTAAGCTGGGAACCATGGTGTCTTTCCCTAGTCTACACAGAAAAGGCACTTTGAGGGAAAGGGGCTGCTGGCGTTTGGTAGCAAAATCTCCTATTCTGAAGTGAAACATTTCGTTGTACGCGGGTAGATCAGCCTGGCCACATTTTCTCAGCTGGCTCTAAAGGAGGGCACACTGTTGGCAGACACATTGAGGCCCTGCTTCCCAGGCTGAAAATTTTGCTTTCATTCCTTAGGTGGCACAATGGCTCAGAACTCCCCTACCCCAAGGATTCAGGGATGTGCAGGCCGATTTTTTGAGATCAGCCTTTCTGACTCTTTCATTGAGGAAACCAACTGGGTAAAGACCCGTTCTAAGCTGGGGACCATAGTGTCTTTCCCTAGTGTATACAGAAACAGCACTCTGAGGGAGAGGAGCTGCTGGCGTTTGGTAGAAACATCTGCTATTCTGAAGAGAAACATTTCGTTGTAAGCGGGTAGATCAGCCTGGCCACATTTTCTCAGCTGGCTCTAAAGGAGGGCACACTGTTGGCAGACTTACTTGAGGCCCTGCTTCCAAGGCTGAAAATTTTGCTTTCATTCCTCAGGTGGCACATTGGCTCAGAACTCCCCTACCCCAAGGATTCAGGGATGTGCAGGCCGATTTTTTGAGATCAGCCTTTCTGACTCTTTCATGGAGGAAACCAACTGGGTAAAGACCCGTTCTAAGCTGGGGACCATAGTGTCTTTCCCTAGTGTATACAGAAACAGCACTCTGAGGGAGAGGAGCTGCTGGCGTTTGGTAGAAACATCTGCTATTCTGAAGAGAAACATTTCGTTGTAAGCGGGTAGATTCAGCCTTGCCTCAGTTTCTCAGCTGGCTCTAAAGGAGGGCATTCTGTTGGCACACTTACTTGAGGCCCTGCTTCCCAGGCTGAAAACTCTGCTTTCTCTCCTTAGGTGGCACATTGGCTCAGAACTGCCCTACCCCTAGGATTCAGGGATGTGCAGGCCAATTTTTTGATATCAGCCATTCTGACTCTTTCATGGAGGAAACCAACTGGGTAAAGACCCGTTCTAAGCTGGGGACCATAGTGTATTTCCCTAGTGTACACAGAAACAGCACTCTGAGGGAGAGGAGCTGCTGGCGTTTGGTAGAAACATCTGCTATTGTGAAGAGAAACATTTCGTTGTAAGCGGGTAGATTCAGCCTTCCCTCAGTTTCTCAGCTGGCTCTAAAGGAGGGCACTCTGTTGGCACACTTACTTGAGGCCCTGCTTCCCAGGCTGAAAACTCTGCTTTCTTTCCTTAGGTGGCACATTGGCTCAGAACTGCCCTACCCCTAGGATTCAGGGATGTGCAGCCCGATTAGTTGAGATAAGCACTTCTGGCTCTTTCATGGGGGAAACCAACAGTGAAATGAGCCGTTCTAAGCTGGGAACCATGGTGTCTTTCCCTAGTCTACACAGAAACAGCACTTTGAGGGAAAGGGGCTGGTGGCGTTTGGTAGCAAAATCTCCTATTCTGAAGTGAAACATTTCGTTGTACGCGGGTAGATCAGCCTGGCCACATTTTCTCAGCTGGCTCTAAAGGAGGGCACACTGTTGGCAGACACATTGAGGCCCTGCTTCCCAGGCTGAAAATTTTGCTTTCATTCCTTAGGTGGCACAATGGCTCAGAACTCCCCTACCCCAAGGATTCAGGGATGTGCAGGCCGATTTTTTGAGATCAGCCTTTCTGACTCTTTCATGGAGGAAACCAACTGGGTAAAGACCCGTTCTAAGCTGGGGACCATAGTGTCTTTCCCTAGTGTATACAGAAACAGCACTCTGAGGGAGAGGAGCTGCTGGCGTTTGGTAGAAACATCTGCTATTCTGAAGAGAAACATTTCGTTGTAAGCGGATAGATTCAGCCTTCCCTCAGTTTCTCAGCTGGCTATAAAGGAGGGCACTCTGTTGGCACACTTACTTGAGGCCCTGCTTCCCAGGCTGAAAACTCTGCTTTCTTTCCTTAGGTGGCACATTGGCTCAGAACTGCCCTACCCCTAGGATTCAGGGATGTGCAGCCCGATTAGTTGAGATCAGCACTTCTGGCTCTTTCATGGGGGAAACCAACAGTGAAAAGAGCCGTTCTAAGCTGGGAACCATGGTGTCTCTCCCTAGTCTACACAGAAACAGCACTTTGAGGGAAAGGGGCTGCTGGCGATTGGTAGCAAAATCTCCTATTCTGAAGTGAAACATTTCGTTGTAAGCGGGTAGATCAGCCTGGCCACATTTTCTCAGCTGGCTCTAAAGGAGGGCACACTGTTGGCAGACTTACTTGAGGCCCTGCTTCCAAGGCTGAAAATTTTGCTTTCATTCCTCAGGTGGCACATTGGCTCAGAACTTCCCTACCCCAAGGATTCAGGGATGTGCAGGCCGATTTTTTGAGATCAGCCTTTCTGACTCTTTCATGGAGGAAACCAACTGGGTAAAGACCCGTTCTAAGCTGGGGACCATAGTGTCTTTCCCTAGTGTATACAGAAACAGCACTCTGAGGGAGAGGAGCTGCTGGCGTTTGGTAGAAACATCTGCTATGCTGAAGAGAAACATTTCGTTGTAAGCGGGTAGATTCAGCCTTGCCTCATTTTCTCAGCTGGCTATAAAGGAGGGCACTCTGTTGGCACACTTACTTGAGGCCCTGCTTCCCAGGCTGAAAACTCTGCTTTTTCTCCTTTGGTGGCACATTGGCTCAGAACTGCCCTACCCCTAGGATTCAGGGATGTGCAGCCCGATTAGTTAAGGTCAGCACCTCTGGCTCTTTCATGGGGGAAACCAACAGTGAAAAGAGCCTTTCTAACCTGGGAACCATGGTGTCTTTCCCTAGTCTACACAGAAACTGCACTTTGAGGGAAAGGGGCTGCTGGCGTTTGGTAGCGAAATCTCCTATTCTGAAGTGAAACATTTCGTTGTAAGCGGGTAGATTCAGCCTGGCCACATATTCTCAGCTGGCTCTAAAACAGGGCACTCTGTTGGCAGACTTACTCGAGGCCCTGCTTCCCAGGCTGAAAATTTTGCTTTCATTCCTTAGGTGGCACATTGGCTCAGAACTCCCCTACCCCAAGGATTCAGGGATGTGCAGGCCGATTTTTTGAGATCAGCCTTTCTGACTCTTTCATGGAGGAAACCAACTGGGTAAAGACCCGTTCTAAGCTGGGGACCATAGTGTATTTCCCTAGTGTACACAGAAACAGCACTCTGAGGGAGAGGAGCTGCTGGCGTTTGGTAGAAACATCTGCTATTGTGAAGAGAAACATTTCGTTGTAAGCGGGTAGATTCAGCCTTCCATCAGTTTCTCAGCTGGCTCTAAAGGAGGGCACTCTGTTGGCACACTTACTTGAGGCCCTGCTTCCCAGGCTGAAAACTCTGCTTTCTTTCCTTAGGTGGCACATTGGCTCAGAACTGCCCTACCCCTAGGATTCAGGGATGTGCAGCCCGATTAGTTGAGATCAGCACTTCTGGCTCTCTCATGGGGGAAACCAACAGTGAAATGAGCCGTTCTAAGCTGGGAACCATGGTGTCTTTCCCTAGTCTACACAGAAACAGCACTTTGAGGGAAAGGGGCTGGTGGCGTTTGGTAGCAAAATCTCCTATTCTGAAGTGAAACATTTCGTTGTACGCGGGTAGATCAGCCTGGCCACATTTTCTCAGCTGGCTCTAAAGGAGGGCACACTGTTGGCAGACACATTGAGGCCCTGCTTCCCAGGCTGAAAATTTTGCTTTCATTCCTTAGGTGGCACAATGGCTCAGAACTCCCCTACCCCAAGGATTCAGGGATGTGCAGGCCGATTTTTTGAGATCAGCCTTTCTGACTCTTTCATTGAGGAAACCAACTGGGTAAAGACCCGTTCTAAGCTGGGGACCATAGTGTCTTTCCCTAGTGTATACAGAAACAGCACTCTGAGGGAGAGGAGCTGCTGGCGTTTGGTAGAAACATCTGCTATTCTGAAGAGAAACATTTCGTTGTAAGCGGGTAGATCAGCCTGGCCACATTTTCTCAGCTGGCTCTAAAGGAGGGCACACTGTTGGCAGACTTACTTGAGGCCCTGCTTCCAAGGCTGAAAATTTTGCTTTCATTCCTCAGGTGGCACATTGGCTCAGAACTCCCCTACCCCAAGGATTCAGGGATGTGCAGGCCGATTTTTTGAGATCAGCCTTTCTGACTCTTTCATGGAGGAAACCAACTGGGTAAAGACCCGTTCTAAGCTGGGGACCATAGTGTCTTTCCCTAGTGTATACAGAAACAGCACTCTGAGGGAGAGGAGCTGCTGGCGTTTGGTAGAAACATCTGCTATGCTGAAGAGAAACATTTCGTTGTAAGCGGGTAGATTCAGCCTTCCCTCAGTTTCTCAGCTGGCTATAAAGGAGGGCACTCTGTTGGCACACTTACTTGAGGCCCTGCTTCCCAGGCTGAAAACTCTGCTTTTTCTCCATAGGTGGCACATTGGCTCAGAACTGCCCTACCCCTAGGATTCAGGGATGTGCAGCCCGATTAGTTAAGGTCAGCACCTCTGGCTCTTTCATGGGGGAAACCAACAGTGAAAAGAGCCGTTCTAAGCTGGGAACCATGGTGTCTTTCCCTAGTCTACACAGAAACAGCACGTTGAGGGAAAGGGGCTGCTGGCGTTTGGTAGCAAAATCTCCTATTCTGAAGTGAAACATTTCGTTGTAAGCGGGTAGATCAGCCTGGCCACATTTTCTCAGCTGGCTCTAAAGGAGGGCACACTGTTGGCAGACTTACTTGAGGCCCTGCTTCCCAGGCTGAAAATTTTGCTTTCATTCCTTAGGTGGCACAATGGCTCAGAACTCCCCTACCCCAAGGATTCAGGGATGTGCAGGCCGATTTTTTGAGATCAGCCTTTCTGACTCTTTCATGGAGGAAACCAACTGGGTAAAGACCCGTTCTAAGCTGGGGACCATAGTGTATTTCCCTAGTGTACACAGAAACAGCACTCTGAGGGAGAGGAGCTGCTGGCGTTTGGTAGAAACATCTGCTATTGTGAAGAGAAACATTTCGTTGTAAGCGGGTAGATTCAGCCTTCCCTCAGTTTCTCAGCTGGCTCTAAAGGAGGGCACTCTGTTGGCACACTTACTTGAGGCCCTGCTTCCCAGGCTGAAAACTCTGCTTTCTTTCCTTAGGTGGCACATTGGCTCAGAACTGCCCTACCCCTAGGATTCAGGGATGTGCAGCCCGATTAGTTGAGATCAGCACTTCTGGCTCTCTCATGGGGGAAACCAACAGTGAAATGAGCCGTTCTAAGCTGGGAACCATGGTGTCTTTCCCTAGTCTACACAGAAACAGCACTTTGAGGGAAAGGGGCTGGTGGCGTTTGGTAGCAAAATCTCCTATTCTGAAGTGAAACATTTCGTTGTACGCGGGTAGATCAGCCTGGCCACATTTTCTCAGCTGGCTCTAAAGGAGGGCACACTGTTGGCAGACACATTGAGGCCCTGCTTCCCAGGCTGAAAATTTTGCTTTCATTCCTTAGGTGGCACAATGGCTCAGAACTCCCCTACCCCAAGGATTCAGGGATGTGCAGGCCGATTTTTTGAGATCAGCCTTTCTGACTCTTTCATTGAGGAAACCAACTGGGTAAAGACCCGTTCTAAGCTGGGGACCATAGTGTCTTTCCCTAGTGTATACAGAAACAGCACTCTGAGGGAGAGGAGCTGCTGGCGTTTGGTAGAAACATCTGCTATTCTGAAGAGAAACATTTCGTTGTAAGCGGGTAGATTCAGCCTTCCCTCAGTTTCTCAGCTGGCTATAAAGGAGGGCACTCTGTTGGCACACTTACTTGAGGCCCTGCTTCCCAGGCTGAAAACTCTGCTTTCTTTCCTTAGGTGGCACATTGGCTCAGAACTGCCCTACCCCTAGGATTCAGGGATGTGCAGCCCGATTAGTTGAGATCAGCACTTCTGGCTCTTTCATGGGGGAAACCAACAGTGAAAAGAGCCGTTCTAAGCTGGGAACCATTGTGTCTCTCCCTAGTCTACACAGAAACAGCACTTTGAGGGAAAGGGGCTGCTGGCGTTTGGTAGCAAAATCTCCTATTCTGAAGTGAAACATTTCGTTGTAAGCGGGTAGATCAGCCTGGCCACATTTTCTCAGCTGGCTCTAAAGGAGGGCACACTGTTGGCAGACTTACTTGAGGCCCTGCTTCCAAGGCTGAAAATTTTGCTTTCATTCCTCAGGTGGCACATTGGCTCAGAACTTCCCTACCCCAAGGATTCAGGGATGTGCAGGCCGATTTTTTGAGATCAGCCTTTCTGACTCTTTCATGGAGGAAACCAACTGGGAAAAGACCCGTTCTAAGCTGGGGACCATAGTGTCTTTCCCTAGTGTACACAGAAACAGCACTCTGAGGGAGAGGAGCTGCTGGCGTTTGGTAGAAACATCTGCTATTCTGAAGAGAAACATTTCGTTGTAAGCGGGTAGATTCAGCCTTGCCTCATTTTCTCAGCTGGCTATAAAGGAGGGCACTCTATTGGCACACTTACTTGAGGCCCTGCTTCCCAGGCTGAAAACTCTGCTTTCTTTCCTTAGGTGGCACATTGGCTCAGAACTGCCGTACCCCTAGGATTCAGGGATGTGCAGCCCGATTAGTTGAGATCAGCACTTCTGACTCTTTCATGCGGGAAACCAACAGTGAAAAGAGCCGTTCTAAGCTGGGAACCATGGTGTCTTTCCCTAGTCTACACAGAAACAGCACTTTGAGGGAAAGGGGCTGCTGGCGTTTGGTAGCAAAATCTCCTATTCTGAAGTGAAACATTTCGTTGTACGCGGGTAGATCAGCCTGGCCACATTTTCTCAGCTGGCTCTAAAGGAGGGCACACTGTTGGCAGACTCATTGAGGCCCTGCTTCCCAGGCTGAAAATTTTGCTTTCATTCCTTAGGTGGCACAATGGCTCAGAACTCCCCTACCCCAAGGATTCAGGGATGTGCAGGCCGATTTTTTGAGATCAGCCTTTCTGACTCTTTCATGGAGGAAACCAACTGGGTAAAGACCCGTTCTAAGCTGGGGACCATAGTGTCTTTCCCTAGTGTATACAGAAACAGCACTCTGAGGGAGAGGAGCTGCTGGCGTTTGGTAGAAACATCTGCTATTCTGAAGAGAAACATTTCGTTGTAAGCGGGTAGATTCAGCCTTGCCTCATTTTCTCAGCTGGCTATAAAGGAGGGCACTCTGTTGGCACACTTACTTGAGGCCCTGCTTCCCAGGCTGAAAACTCTGCTTTCTTTCCTTAGGTGGCACATTGGCTCAGAACTGCCCTACCTCTAGGATTCAGGGATGTGAAGCCCGATTAGTTGAGATCAGCACTTCTGGCAATTTCATTGGGGAAACCAACAGTGAAAAGAGCCGTTCTAAGCTGGGAACCATGGTGTCTTTCCCTAGTCTACACAGAAACAGCACTTTGAGGGAAAGGGGCTGCTGGCGTTTGGTAGCAAAATCTCCTATTCTGAAGTGAAACATTTCGTTGTAAGCGGGTAGATCAGCCTGGCCACATTTTCTCAGCTGGCTCTAAAGGAGGGCACACTGTTGGCAGACTTACTTGAGGCCCTGTTTCCCAGGCTGAAAATTTTGCTTTCATTCCTCAGGTGGCACATTGGCTCAGAACTCCCCTACCCCAAGGATTCAGGGATGTGCAGGCCGATTTTGTGAGATCAGCCTTTCTGAGTCTTTCATGGAGGAAACAAACTGGGTAAAGACCCGTTCTACGCTGGAGACCATAGTGTCTTTCCCTAGTGTATACAGAAACAGCACTCTGAGGGAGAGGAGCTGCTGGTGTTTGGTAGAAACATCTGCTATTCTGAAGAGAAACATTTCGTTGTAAGCGGGTAGATTCAGCCTTGCCTGCTTTTCTCAGCTGGCTATAAAGGAGGGCACTCTGTTGGCACACTTACTTGAGGCCCTGCTTCCCAGGCTGAAAACTCTGCTTTTTCTCCTTAGGTGGCACATTGGCTCAGAACTGCCCTACCCCTAGGATTCAGGGATGTGCAGCCCGATTAGTTAAGGTCAGCACCTCTGGCTCTTTCATGGGGGAAACCAACAGTGAACAGAGCCATTCTAAGCTGGGAACCATGGTGTCTTTCCCTAGTCTACACAGAAACAGCACGTTGAGGGAAAGGGGCTGCTGGCGTTTGGTAGCGAAATCTCCTATTCTGAAGTGAAACATTTCGTTATAAGGGGGTAGATCAGCCTGGCCACATTTTCTCAGCTGCTTCTAAAGGAGGGCACACTGTTGGCAGACTTACTTGAGGCCCTGCTTCCCAGGCTGAAAATTCTGCTTTCTCTCCTTAGGTGGCACATTGGCTCAGAACTGCCCTACCCCTAGGATTCAGGGATGTGCAGGCCGATTTTTTGATATCAGACTTTCTGACTCTTTCATGGAGGAAACCAACTGGGAAAAGACCCGTTCTAAGCTGGGGACCATAGTGTCTTTCCCTAGTGTACACAGAAACAGCACTCTGAGGGAGAGGAGCTGCTGGCGTTTGGTAGAAACATCTGCTATTCTGAAGAGAAACATTTCGTTGTAAGCGGGTAGATTCAGCCTTGCCTCATTTTCTCAGCTGGCTATAAAGGAGGGCACTCTATTGGCACACTTACTTGAGGCCCTGCTTCCCAGGCTGAAAACTCTGCTTTCTTTCCTTAGGTGGCACATTGGCTCAGAACTGCCCTACCCCTAGGATTCAGGGATGTGCAGCCCGATTAGTTGAGATCAGCACTTCTGACTCTTTCATGCGGGAAACCAACAGTGAAAAGAGCCGTTCTAAGCTGGGAACCATGGTGTCTTTCCCTAGTCTACACAGAAACAGCACTTTGAGGGAAAGGGGCTGCTGGCGTTTGGTAGCAAAATCTCCTATTCTGAAGTGAAACATTTCGTTGTACGCGGGTAGATCAGCCTGGCCACATTTTCTCAGCTGGCTCTAAAGGAGGGCACACTGTTGGCAGACTCATTGAGGCCCTGCTTCCCAGGCTGAAAATTTTGCTTTCATTCCTTAGGTCGCACAATGGCTCAGAACTCCCCTACCCCAAGGATTCAGGGATGTGCAGGCCGATTTTTTGAGATCAGCCTTTCTGACTCTTTCATGGAGGAAACCAACTGGGTAAAGACCCGTTCTAAGCTGGGGACCATAGTGTCTTTCCCTAGTGTATACAGAAACAGCACTCTGAGGGAGAGGAGCTGCTGGCGTTTGGTAGAAACATCTGCTATTCTGAAGAGAAACATTTCGTTGTAAGCGGGTAGATTCAGCCTTGCCTCATTTTCTCAGCTGGCTATAAAGGAGGGCACTCTGTTGGCACACTTACTTGAGGCCCTGCTTCCCAGGCTGAAAACTCTGCTTTCTTTCCTTAGGTGGCACATTGGCTCAGAACTGCCCTACCTCTAGGATTCAGGGATGTGAAGCCCGATTAGTTGAGATCAGCACTTCTGGCAATTTCATGGGGGAAACCAACAGTGAAAAGAGCCGTTCTAAGCTGGGAACCATGGTGTCTTTCCCTAGTCTACACAGAAACAGCACTTTGAGGGAAAGGGGCTGCTGGCGTTTGGTAGCAAATTCTCCTATTCTGAAGTGAAACATTTCGTTGTAAGCGGGTAGATCAGCCTGGCCACATTTTCTCAGCTGGCTCTAAAGGAGGGCACACTGTTGGCAGACTTACTTGAGGCCCTGCTTCCCAGGCTGAAAATTTTGCTTTCATTCCTCAGGTGGCACATTGGCTCAGAACTCCCCTACCCCAAGGATTCAGGGATGTGCAGGCCGATTTTGTGAGATCAGCCTTTCTGAGTCTTTCATGGAGGAAACAAACTGGGTAAAGACCCGTTCTACGCTGGAGACCATAGTGTCTTTCCCCAGTGTATACAGAAACAGCACTCTGAGGGAGAGGAGCTGCTGGCGTTTGGTAGAAACATCTGCTATTGTGAAGAGAAACATTTCGTTGTAAGCGGGTAGATTCAGCCTTCCCTCAGTTTCTCAGCTGGCTATAAAGGAGGGCACTCTGTTGGCACACTTACTTGAGGCCCTGCTTCCCAGGCTGAAAACTCTGCTTTCTTTCCTTAGGTGGCACATTGGCTCAGAACTGCCCTACCTCTAGGATTCAGGGATGTGAAGCCCGATTAGTTGAGATCAGCACTTCTGGCAATTTCATTGGGGAAACCAACAGTGAAAAGAGCCGTTCTAAGCTGGGAACCATGGTGTCTTTCCCTAGTCTACACAGAAACAGCACTTTGAGGGAAAGGGGCTGCTGGCGTTTGGTAGCGAAATCTCCTATTCTGAAGTGAAACATTTCGTTATAAGGGGGTAGATCAGCCTGGCCACATTTTCTCAGCTGCTTCTAAAGGAGGGCACACTGTTGGCAGACTTACTTGAGGCCCTGCTTCCCAGGCTGAAAACTCTGCTTTCTCTCCTTAGGTGGCACATTGGCTCAGAACTGCCCTACCCCTAGGATTCAGGGATGTGCAGGCCGATTTTTTGATATCAGCCTTTCTGACTCTTTCATGGAGGAAACCAACTGGGAAAAGACCCGTTCTAAGCTGGGGACCATAGTGTCTTTCCCTAGTGTACACAGAAACAGCACTCTGAGGGAGAGGAGCTGCTGGCGTTTGGTAGAAACATCTGCTATTCTGAAGAGAAACATTTCGTTGTAAGCGGGTAGATTCAGCCTTGCCTCATTTTCTCAGCTGGCTATAAAGGAGGGCACTCTATTGGCACACTTACTTGAGGCCCTGCTTCCCAGGCTGAAAACTCTGCTTTCTTTCCTTAGGTGGCACATTGGCTCAGAACTGCCCTACCCCTAGGATTCAGGGATGTGCAGCCCGATTAGTTGAGATCAGCACTTCTGACTCTTTCATGCGGGAAACCAACAGTGAAAAGAGCCGTTCTAAGCTGGGAACCATGGTGTCTTTCCCTAGTCTACACAGAAACAGCACTTTGAGGGAAAGGGGCTGCTGGCGTTTGGTAGCAAAATCTCCTATTCTGAAGTGAAACATTTCGTTGTACGCGGGTAGATCAGCCTGGCCACATTTTCTCAGCTGGCTCTAAAGGAGGGCACACTATTGGCAGACTCATTGAGGCGCTGCTTCCCAGGCTGAAAATTTTGCTTTCATTCCTTAGGTGGCACAATGGCTCAGAACTCCCCTACCCCAAGGATTCAGGGATGTGCAGGCCGATTTTTTGAGATCAGCCTTTCTGACTCTTTCATGGAGGAAACCAACTGGGTAAAGACCCGTTCTAAGCTGGGGACCATAGTGTCTTTCCCTAGTGTATACAGAAACAGCACTCTGAGGGAGAGGAGCTGCTGGCGTTTGGTAGAAACATCTGCTATTCTGAAGAGAAACATTTCGTTGTAAGCGGGTAGATTCAGCCTTGCCTCATTTTCTCAGCTGGCTATAAAGGAGGGCACTCTGTTGGCACACTTACTTGAGGCCCTGCTTCCCAGGCTGAAAACTCTGCTTTCTTTCCTTAGGTGGCACATTGGCTCAGAACTGCCCTACCTCTAGGATTCAGGGATGTGAAGCCCGATTAGTTGAGATCAGCACTTCTGGCAATTTCATTGGGGAAACCAACAGTGAAAAGAGCCGTTCTAAGCTGGGAACCATGGTGTCTTTCCCTAGTCTACACAGAAACAGCACTTTGAGGGAAAGGGGCTGCTGGCGTTTGGTAGCAAAATCTCCTATTCTGAAGTGAAACATTTCGTTGTAAGCGGGTAGATCAGCCTGGCCACATTTTCTCAGCTGGCTCTAAAGGAGGGCACACTGTTGGCAGACTTACTTGAGGCCCTGCTTCCCAGGCTGAAAATTTTGCTTTCATTCCTCAGGTGGCACATTGGCTCAGAACTCCCCTACCCCAAGGATTCAGGGATGTGCAGGCCGATTTTGTGAGATCAGCCTTTCTGAGTCTTTCATGGAGGTAACAAACTGGGTAAAGACCCGTTCTACGCTGGAGACCATAGTGTCTTTCCCCAGTGTATACAGAAACAGCACTCTGAGGGAGAGGAGCTGCTGGTGTTTGGTAGAAACATCTGCTATTCTGAAGAGAAACATTTCGTTGTAAGCGGGTAGATTCAGCCTTGCCTGCTTTTCTCAGCTGGCTATAAAGGAGGGCACTCTGTTGGCACACTTACTTGAGGCCCTGCTTCCCAGGCTGAAAACTCTGCTTTTTCTCCTTAGGTGGCACATTGGCTCAGAACTGCCCTACCCCTAGGATTCAGGGATGTGCAGCCCGATTAGTTAAGGTCAGCACCTCTGGCTCTTTCATGGGGGAAACCAACAGTGAACAGAGCCATTCTAAGCTGGGAACCATGGTGTCTTTCCCTAGTCTACACAGAAACAGCACATTGAGGGAAAGGGGCTGCTGGCGTTTGGTAGCGAAATCTCCTATTCTGAAGTGAAACATTTCGTTATAAGGGGGTAGATCAGCCTGGCCACATTTTCTCAGCTGCTTCTAAAGGAGGGCACACTGTTGGCAGACTTACTTGAGGCCCTGCTTCCCAGGCTGAAAACTCTGCTTTCTCTCCTTAGGTGGCACATTGGCTCAGAACTGCCCTACCCCTAGGATTCAGGGATGTGCAGGCCGATTTTTTGATATCAGCCTTTCTGACTCTTTCATGGAGGAAACCAACTGGGTAAAGACCCGTTCTAAGCTGGGGACCATAGTGTATTTCCCTAGTGTACACAGAAACAGCACTCTGAGGGAGAGGAGCTGCTGGCGTTTGGTAGAAACATCTGCTATTGTGAAGAGAAACATTTCGTTGTAAGCGGGTAGATTCAGCCTTCCCTCAGTTTCTCAGCTGGCTATAAAGGAGGGCACTCTGTTGGCACACTTACTTGAGGCCCTGCTTCCCAGGCTGAAAACTCTGCTTTTTCTCCTTAGGTGGCACATTGGCTCAGAACTGCCCTACCCCTAGGATTCAGGGATGTGCAGCCCGATTAGTTAAGGTCAGCACCTCTGGCTCTTTCATGGGGGAAACCAACAGTGAAAAGAGCCTTTCTAACCTGGGAACCATGGTGTCTTTCCCTAGTCTACACAGAAACTGCACTTTGAGGGAAAGGGGCTGCTGGCGTTTGGTAGCGAAATCTCCTATTCTGAAGTGAAACATTTCGTTGTAAGCGGGTAGATTCAGCCTGGCCACATATTCTCAGCTGGCTCTAAAACAGGGCACTCTGTTGGCAGACTTACTCGAGGCCCTGATTCCCAGGCTGAAAATTTTGCTTTCATTCCTTAGGTGGCACATTGGCTCAGAACTCCCCTACCCCAAGGATTCAGGGATGTGCAGGCCGATTTTTTGAGATCAGCCTTTCTGACTCTTTCATGGAGGAAACCAACTGGGAAAAGACCCGTTCTAAGCTGGGGACCATAGTGTCTTTCCCTAGTGTACACAGAAACAGCACTCTGAGGGAGAGGAGCTGCTGGCGTTTGGTAGAAACATCTGCTATTTTGAAGAGAAACATTTCGTTGTAAGCGGGTAGATTCAGCCTTGCCTCAGTTTCTCAGCTGGCTCTAAAGGAGGGCACTCTGTTGGCACACTTACTTGAGGCCCTGCTTCCCAGGTTGAAAACTCTGCTTTCTTTCCTTAGGTGGCACATTGGCTCAGAACTGCCCTACCCCTAGGATTCAGGGATGTGCAGCCCGATTAGTTGAGATCAGCACTTCTGGCTCTTTCATGGGGGAAACCAACAGTGAAAAGAGCCGTTCTAAGCTGGGAACCATGGTGTCTTTCCCTAGTCTACACAGAAAGAGCACTTTGAGGGAAAGGGGCTGGTGGCGTTTGGTAGCAAAATCTCCTATTCTGAAGTGAAACATTTCGTTGTAAGCGGGTAGATCAGCCTGGCCACATTTTCTCAGCTGGCTCTAAAGGAGGGCACACTGCTGGCATACTTACTTGAGGCCCTGCTTCCCAGGCTGAAAATTTTGCTTTCATTCCTTAGGTGGCACATTGGCTCAGAACTCCCCTACCCCAAGGATTCAGGGATGTGCAGGCCGATTTTTTGAGATCAGCCTTTCTGACTCTTTCATGGAGGAAACCAACTGGGAAAAGACCCGTTCTAAGCTGGGGACCATAGTGTCTTTCCCTAGTGTACACAGAAACAGCACTCTGAGGGAGAGGAGCTGCTGGCGTTTGGTAGAAACATCTGCTATTCTGAAGAGAAACATTTCGTTGTAAGCGGGTAGATTCAGCCTTGCCTCATTTTCTCAGCTGGCTATAAAGGAGGGCACTCTATTGGCACACTTACTTGAGGCCCTGCTTCCCAGGCTGAAAACTCTGCTTTCTTTCCTTAGGTGGCACATTGGCTCAGAACTGCCCTACCCCTAGGATTCATGGATGTGCAGCCCGATTAGTTGAGATCAGCACTTCTGACTCTTTCATGCGGGAAACCAACAGTGAAAAGAGCCGTTCTAAGCTGGGAACCATGGTGTCTTTCCCTAGTCTACACAGAAACAGCACTTTGAGGGAAAGGGGCTGCTGGCGTTTGGTAGCAAAATCTCCTATTCTGAAGTGAAACATTTCGTTGTACGCGGGTAGATCAGCCTGGCCACATTTTCTCAGCTGGCTCTAAAGGAGGGCACACTGTTGGCAGACTCATTGAGGCCCTGCTTCCCAGGCTGAAAATTTTGCTTTCATTCCTTAGGTGGCACAATGGCTCAGAACTCCCCTATCCCAAGGATTCAGGGATGTGCAGGCCTATTTTTTGAGATCAGCCTTTCTGACTCTTTCATGGAGGAAACCAACTGGGTAAAGACCCGTTCTAAGCTGGGGACCATAGTGTCTTTCCCTAGTGTATACAGAAACAGCACTCTGAGGGAGAGGAGCTGCTGGCGTTTGGTAGAAACATCTGCTATTCTGAAGAGAAACATTTCGTTGTAAGCGGGTAGATTCAGCCTTGCCTCATTTTCTCAGCTGGCTATAAAGGAGGGCACTCTGTTGGCACACTTACTTGAGGCCCTGCTTCCCAGGCTGAAAACTCTGCTTTCTTTCCTTAGGTGGCACATTGGCTCAGAACTGCCCTACCTCTAGGATTCAGGGATGTGAAGCCCGATTAGTTGAGATCAGCACTTCTGGCAATTTCATTGGGGAAACCAACAGTGAAAAGAGCCGTTCTAAGCTGGGAACCATGGTGTCTTTCCCTAGTCTACACAGAAACAGCACTTTGAGGGAAAGGGGCTGCTGGCGTTTGGTAGCGAAATCTCCTATTCTGAAGTGAAACATTTCGTTATAAGGGGGTAGATCAGCCTGGCCACATTTTCTCAGCTGCTTCTAAAGGAGGGCACACTGTTGGCAGACTTACTTGAGGCCCTGCTTCCCAGGCTGAAAACTCTGCTTTCTCTCCTTAGGTGGCACATTGGCTCAGAACTGCCCTACCCCTAGGATTCAGGGATGTGCAGGCCGATTTTTTGATATCAGCCTTTCTGACTCTTTCATGGAGGAAACCAACTGGGAAAAGACCCGTTCTAAGCTGGGGACCATAGTGTCTTTCCCTAGTGTATACAGAAACAGCACTCTGAGGGAGAGGAGCTGCTGGCGTTTGGTAGCAAAATCTCCTATTCTGAAGTGAAACATTTCGTTGTACGCGGGTAGATCAGCCTGGCCACATTTTCTCAGCTGGCTCTAAAGGAGGGCACACTGTTGGCAGACTCATTGAGGCCCTGCTTCCCAGGCTGAAAATTTTGCTTTCATTCCTTAGGTGGCACAATGGCTCAGAACTCCCCTACCCCAAGGATTCAGGGATGTGCAGGCCGATTTTTTGAGATCAGCCTTTCTGACTCTTTCATGGAGGAAACCAACTGGGTAAAGACCCGTTCTAAGCTGGGGACCATAGTGTCTTTCCCTAGTGTATACAGAAACAGCACTCTGAGGGAGAGGAGCTGCTGGCGTTTGGTAGAAACATCTGCTATTCTGAAGAGAAACATTTCGTTGTAAGCGGGTAGATTCAGCCTTGCCTCATTTTCTCAGCTGGCTATAAAGGAGGGCACTCTGTTGGCACACTTACTTGAGGCCCTGCTTCCCAGGCTGAAAACTCTGCTTTCTTTCCTTAGGTGGCACATTGGCTCAGAACTGCCCTACCTCTAGGATTCAGGGATGTGAAGCCCGATTAGTTGAGATCAGCACTTCTGGCAATTTCATTGGGGAAACCAACAGTGAAAAGAGCCGTTCTAAGCTGGGAACCATGGTGTCTTTCCCTAGTCTACACAGAAACAGCACTTTGAGGGAAAGGGGCTGCTGGCGTTTGGTAGCAAAATCTCCTATTCTGAAGTGAAACATTTCGTTGTAAGCGGGTAGATCAGCCTGGCCACATTTTCTCAGCTGGCTCTAAAGGAGGGCACACTGTTGGCAGACTTACTTGAGGCCCTGCTTCCCAGGCTGAAAATTTTGCTTTCATTCCTCAGGTGGCACATTGGCTCAGAACTCCCCTACCCCAAGGATTCAGGGATGTGCAGGCCGATTTTGTGAGATCAGCCTTTCTGAGTCTTTCATGGAGGAAACAAACTGGGTAAAGACCCGTTCTACGCTGGAGACCATAGTGTCTTTCCCCAGTGTATACAGAAACAGCACTCTGAGGGAGAGGAGCTGCTGGTGTTTGGTAGAAACATCTGCTATTCTGAAGAGAAACATTTCGTTGTAAGCGGGTAGATTCAGCCTTGCCGGCTTTTCTCAGCTGGCTATAAAGGAGGGCACTCTGTTGGCACACTTACTTGAGGCCCTGCTTCCCAGGCTGAAAACTCTGCTTTTTCTCCTTAGGTGGCACATTGGCTCAGAACTGCCCTACCCCTAGGATTCAGGGATGTGCAGCCCGATTAGTTAAGGTCAGCACCTCTGGCTCTTTCATGGGGGAAACCAACAGTGAACAGAGCCATTCTAAGCTGGGAACCATGGTGTCTTTCCCTAGTCTACACAGAAACAGCACATTGAGGGAAAGGGGCTGCTGGCGTTTGGTAGCGAAATCTCCTATTCTGAAGTGAAACATTTCGTTATAAGGGGGTAGATCAGCCTGGCCACATTTTCTCAGCTGCTTCTAAAGGAGGGCACACTGTTGGCAGACTTACTTGAGGCCCTGCTTCCCAGGCTGAAAACTCTGCTTTCTCTCCTTAGGTGGCACATTGGCTCAGAACTGCCCTACCCCTAGGATTCAGGGATGTGCAGGCCGATTTTTTGATATCAGCCTTTCTGACTCTTTCATGGAGGAAACCAACTGGGTAAAGACCCGTTCTAAGCTGGGGACCATAGTGTATTTCCCTAGTGTACACAGAAACAGCACTCTGAGGGAGAGGAGCTGCTGGCGTTTGGTAGAAACATCTGCTATTGTGAAGAGAAACATTTCGTTGTAAGCGGGTAGATTCAGCCTTCCCTCAGTTTCTCAGCTGGCTATAAAGGAGGGCACTCTGTTGGCACACTTACTTGAGGCCCTGCTTCCCAGGCTGAAAACTCTGCTTTCTTTCCTTAGGTGGCACATTGGCTCAGAACTGCCCTACCCCTAGGATTCAGGGATGTGCAGCCCGATTAGTTGAGATCAGCACTTCTGGCTCTTTCATGGGGGAAACCAACAGTGAAAAGAGCCGTTCTAAGCTGGGAACCATGGTGTCTCTCCCTAGTCTACACAGAAACAGCACTTTGAGGGAAAGGGGCTGCTGGCGTTTGGTAGCAAAATCTCCTATTCTGAAGTGAAACATTTCGTTGTAAGCGGGTAGATCAGCCTGGCCACATTTTCTCAGCTGGCTCTAAAGGAGGGCACACTGTTGGCAGACTTACTTGAGGCCCTGCTTCCAAGGCTGAAAATTTTGCTTTCATTCCTCAGGTGGCACATTGGCTCAGAACTCCCCTACCCCAAGGATTCAGGGATGTGCAGGCCGATTTTTTGAGATCAGCCTTTCTGACTCTTTCATGGAGGAAACCAACTGGGTAAAGACCCGTTCTAAGCTGGGGACCATAGTGTCTTTCCCTAGTGTATACAGAAACAGCACTCTGAGGGAGAGGAGCTGCTGGCGTTTGGTAGAAACATCTGCTATGCTGAAGAGAAACATTTCGTTGTAAGTGGGTAGATTCAGCCTTGCCTCATTTTCTCAGCTGGCTATAAAGGAGGGCACTCTGTTGGCACACTTACTTGAGGCCCTGCTTCCCAGGCTGAAAACTCTGCTTTTTCTCCATAGGTGGCACATTGGCTCAGAACTGCCCTACCCCTAGGATTCAGGGATGTGCAGCCCGATTAGTTAAGGTCAGCACCTCTGGCTCTTTCATGGGGGAAACCAACAGTGAAAAGAGCCGTTCTAAGCTGGGAACCATGGTGTCTTTCCCTAGTCTACACAGAAACAGCACGTTGAGGGAAAGGGGCTGCTGGCGTTTGGTAGCAAAATCTCCTATTCTGAAGTGAAACATTTCGTTGTAAGCGGGTAGATCAGCCTGGCCACATTTTCTCAGCTGGCTCTAAAGGAGGGCACACTGTTGGCAGACTTACTTGAGGCCCTGCTTCCCAGGCTGAAAATTTTGCTTTCATTCCTTAGGTGGCACATTGGCTCAGAACTCCCCTACCCCAAGGATTCAGGGATGTGCAGGCCGATTTTTTGAGATCAGCCTTTCTGACTCTTTCATGGAGGAAACCAACTGGGTAAAGACCCGTTCTAAGCTGGGGACCATAGTGTATTTCCCTAGTGTACACAGAAACAGCACTCTGAGGGAGAGGAGCTGCTGGCGTTTGGTAGAAACATCTGCTATTGTGAAGAGAAACATTTCGTTGTAAGCGGGTAGATTCAGCCTTCCCTCAGTTTCTCAGCTGGCTCTAAAGGAGGGCACTCTGTTGGCACACTTACTTGAGGCCCTGCTTCCCAGGCTGAAAACTCTGCTTTCTTTCCTTAGGTGGCACATTGGCTCAGAACTGCCCTACCCCTAGGATTCAGGGATGTGCAGCCCGATTAGTTGAGATCAGCACTTCTGGCTCTCTCATGGGGGAAACCAACAGTGAAATGAGCCGTTCTAAGCTGGGAACCATGGTGTCTTTCCCTAGTCTACACAGAAACAGCACTTTGAGGGAAAGGGGCTGGTGGCGTTTGGTAGCAAAATCTCCTATTCTGAAGTGAAACATTTCGTTGTACGCGGGTAGATCAGCCTGGCCACATTTTCTCAGCTGGCTCTAAAGGAGGGCACACTGTTGGCAGACACATTGAGGCCCTGCTTCCCAGGCTGAAAATTTTGCTTTCATTCCTTAGGTGGCACAATGGCTCAGAACTCCCCTACCCCAAGGTTTCAGGGATGTGCAGGCCGATTTTTTGAGATCAGCCTTTCTGACTCTTTCATTGAGGAAACCAACTGGGTAAAGACCCGTTCTAAGCTGGGGACCATAGTGTCTTTCCCTAGTGTATACAGAAACAGCACTCTGAGGGAGAGGAGCTGCTGGCGTTTGGTAGAAACATCTGCTATTCTGAAGAGAAACATTTCGTTGTAAGCGGGTAGATCAGCCTGGCCACATTTTCTCAGCTGGCTCTAAAGGAGGGCACACTGTTGGCAGACTTACTTGAGGCCCTGCTTCCAAGGCTGAAAATTTTGCTTTCATTCCTCAGGTGGCACATTGGCTCAGAACTCCCCTACCCCAAGGATTCAGGGATGTGCAGGCCGATTTTGTGAGATCAGCCTTTCTGACTCTTTCATGGAGGAAACCAACTGGGTAAAGACCCGTTCTAAGCTGGGGACCATAGTGTCTTTCCCTAGTGTATACAGAAACAGCACTCTGAGGGAGAGGAGCTGCTGGCGTTTGGTAGAAACATCTGCTATGCTGAAGAGAAACATTTCGTTGTAAGCGGGTAGATTCAGCCTTGCCTCATTTTCTCAGCTGGCTATAAAGGAGGGCACTCTGTTGGCACACTTACTTGAGGCCCTGCTTCCCAGGCTGAAAACTCTGCTTTTTCTCCATAGGTGGCACATTGGCTCAGAACTGCCCTACCCCTAGGATTCAGGGATGTGCAGCCCGATTAGTTAAGGTCAGCACCTCTGGCTCTTTCATGGGGGAAACCAACAGTGAAAAGAGCCGTTCTAAGCTGGGAACCATGGTGTCTTTCCCTAGTCTACACAGAAACAGCACGTTGAGGGAAAGGGGCTGCTGGCGTTTGGTAGCAAAATCTCCTATTCTGAAGTGAAACATTTCGTTGTAAGCGGGTAGATCAGCCTGGCCACATTTTCTCAGCTGGCTCTAAAGGAGGGCACACTGTTGGCAGACTTACTTGAGGCCCTGCTTCCCAGGCTGAAAATTTTGCTTTCATTCCTTAGGTGGCACATTGGCTCAGAACTCCCCTACCCCAAGGATTCAGGGATGTGCAGGCCGATTTTTTGAGATCAGCCTTTCTGACTCTTTCATGGAGGAAACCAACTGGGTAAAGACCCGTTCTAAGCTGGGGACCATAGTGTATTTCCCTAGTGTACACAGAAACAGCACTCTGAGGGAGAGGAGCTGCTGGCGTTTGGTAGAAACATCTGCTATTGTGAAGAGAAACATTTCGTTGTAAGCGGGTAGATTCAGCCTTCCCTCAGTTTCTCAGCTGGCTCTAAAGGAGGGCACTCTGTTGGCACACTTACTTGAGGCCCTGCTTCCCAGGCTGAAAACTCTGCTTTCTTTCCTTAGGTGGCACATTGGCTCAGAACTGCCCTACCCCTAGGATTCAGGGATGTGCAGCCCGATTAGTTGAGATCAGCACTTCTGGCTCTCTCATGGGGGAAACCAACAGTGAAATGAGCCGTTCTAAGCTGGGAACCATGGTGTCTTTCCCTAGTCTACACAGAAACAGCACTTTGAGGGAAAGGGGCTGGTGGCGTTTGGTAGCAAAATCTCCTATTCTGAAGTGAAACATTTCGTTGTACGCGGGTAGATCAGCCTGGCCACATTTTCTCAGCTGGCTCTAAAGGAGGGCACACTGTTGGCAGACACATTGAGGCCCTGCTTCCCAGGCTGAAAATTTTGCTTTCATTCCTTAGGTGGCACAATGGCTCAGAACTCCCCTACCCCAAGGATTCAGGGATGTGCAGGCCGATTTTTTGAGATCAGCCTTTCTGACTCTTTCATTGAGGAAACCAACTGGGTAAAGACCCGTTCTAAGCTGGGGACCATAGTGTCTTTCCCTAGTGTATACAGAAACAGCACTCTGAGGGAGAGGAGCTGCTGGCGTTTGGTAGAAACATCTGCTATTGTGAAGAGAAACATTTCGTTGTAAGCGGGTAGATTCAGCCTTCCCTCAGTTTCTCAGCTGGCTATAAAGGAGGGCACTCTGTTGGCACACTTACTTGAGGCCCTGCTTCCCAGGCTGAAAACTCTGCTTTCTTTCCTTAGGTGGCACATTGGCTCAGAACTGCCCTACCCCTAGGATTCAGGGATGTGCAGCCCGATTAGTTGAGATCAGCACTTCTGGCTCTTTCATGGGGGAAACCAACAGTGAAAAGAGCCGTTCTAAGCTGGGAACCATGGTGTCTCTCCCTAGTCTACACAGAAACAGCACTTTGAGGGAAAGGGGCTGCTGGCGTTTGGTAGCAAAATCTCCTATTCTGAAGTGAAACATTTCGTTGTAAGCGGGTAGATCAGCCTGGCCACATTTTCTCAGCTGGCTCTAAAGGAGGGCACACTGTTGGCAGACTTACTTGAGGCCCTGCTTCCAAGGCTGAAAATTTTGCTTTCATTCCTCAGGTGGCACATTGGCTCAGAACTTCCCTACCCCAAGGATTCAGGGATGTGCAGGCCGATTTTTTGAGATCAGCCTTTCTGACTCTTTCATGGAGGAAACCAACTGGGTAAAGACCCGTTCTAAGCTGGGGACCATAGTGTCTTTCCCTAGTGTATACAGAAACAGCACTCTGAGGGAGAGGAGCTGCTGGCGTTTGGTAGAAACATCTGCTATGCTGAAGAGAAACATTTCGTTGTAAGCGGGTAGATTCAGCCTTGCCTCATTTTCTCAGCTGGCTATAAAGGAGGGCACTCTGTTGGCACACTTACTTGAGGCCCTGCTTCCCAGGCTGAAAACTCTGCTTTTTCTCCTTAGGTGGCACATTGGCTCAGAACTGCCCTACCCCTAGGATTCAGGGATGTGCAGCCCGATTAGTTAAGGTCAGCACCTCTGGCTCTTTCATGGGGGAAACCAACAGTGAAAAGAGCCTTTCTAACCTGGGAACCATGGTGTCTTTCCCTAGTCTACACAGAAACAGCACTTTGAGGGAAAGGGGCTGCTGGCGTTTGGTAGCAAAATCTCCTATTCTGAAGTGAAACATTTCGTTGTAAGCGGGTAGATTCAGCCTGGCCACATATTCTCAGCTGGCTCTAAAACAGGGCACTCTGTTGGCAGACTTACTTGAGGCCCTGATTCCCAGGCTGAAAATTTTGCTTTCATTCCTTAGGTGGCACATTGGCTCAGAACTCCCCTACCCCAAGGATTCAGGGATGTGCAGGCCGATTTTTTGATATCAGCCTTTCTGACTCTTTCATGGAGGAAACCAACTGGGAAAAGACCCGTTCTAAGCTGGGGACCATAGTGTCTTTCCCTAGTGTACACAGAAACAGCACTCTGAGGGAGAGGAGCTGCTGGCGTTTGGTAGAAACATCTGCTATTTTGAAGAGAAACATTTCGTTGTAAGCGGGTAGATTCAGCCTTGCCTCAGTTTCTCAGCTGGCTCTAAAGGAGGGCACTCTGTTGGCACACTTACTTGAGGCCCTGCTTCCCAGGTTGAAAACTCTGCTTTCTTTCCTTAGGTGGCACATTGGCTCAGAACTGCCCTACCCCTAGGATTCAGGGATGTGCAGCCCGATTAGTTGAGATCAGCACTTCTGACTCTTTCATGCGGGAAACCAACAGTGAAAAGAGCCGTTCTAAGCTGGGAACCATGGTGTCTTTCCCTAGTCTACACAGAAACAGCACTTTGAGGGAAAGGGGCTGCTGGCGTTTGGTAGCAAAATCTCCTATTCTGAAGTGAAACATTTCGTTGTACGCGGGTAGATCAGCCTGGCCACATTTTCTCAGCTGGCTCTAAAGGAGGGCACACTGTTGGCAGACTCATTGAGGCCCTGCTTCCCAGGCTGAAAATTTTGCTTTCATTCCTTAGGTGGCACAATGGCTCAGAACTCCCCTACCCCAAGGATTCAGGGATGTGCAGGCCGATTTTTTGAGATCAGCCTTTCTGACTCTTTCATGGAGGAAACCAACTGGGTAAAGACCCGTTCTAAGCTGGGGACCATAGTGTCTTTCCCTAGTGTATACAGAAACAGCACTCTGAGGGAGAGGAGCTGCTGGCGTTTGGTAGAAACATCTGCTATTCTGAAGAGAAACATTTCGTTGTAAGCGGGTAGATTCAGCCTTGCCTCATTTTCTCAGCTGGCTATAAAGGAGGGCACTCTGTTGGCACACTTACTTGAGGCCCTGCTTCCCAGGCTGAAAACTCTGCTTTCTTTCCTTAGGTGGCACATTGGCTCAGAACTGCCCTACCTCTAGGATTCAGGGATGTGAAGCCCGATTAGTTGAGATCAGCACTTCTGGCAATTTCATTGGGGAAACCAACAGTGAAAAGAGCCGTTCTAAGCTGGGAACCATGGTGTCTTTCCCTAGTCTACACAGAAACAGCACTTTGAGGGAAAGGGGCTGCTGGCGTTTGGTAGCAAAATCTCCTATTCTGAAGTGAAACATTTCGTTGTAAGCGGGTAGATCAGCCTGGCCACATTTTCTCAGCTGGCTCTAAAGGAGGGCACACTGTTGGCAGACTTACTTGAGGCCCTGTTTCCCAGGCTGAAAATTTTGCTTTCATTCCTCAGGTGGCACATTGGCTCAGAACTCCCCTACCCCAAGGATTCAGGGATGTGCAGGCCGATTTTGTGAGATCAGCCTTTCTGAGTCTTTCATGGAGGAAACAAACTGGGTAAAGACCCGTTCTACGCTGGAGACCATAGTGTCTTTCCCTAGTGTATACAGAAACAGCACTCTGAGGGAGAGGAGCTGCTGGTGTTTGGTAGAAACATCTGCTATTCTGAAGAGAAACTTTTCGTTGTAAGCGGGTAGATTCAGCCTTGCCTGCTTTTCTCAGCTGGCTATAAAGGAGGGCACTCTGTTGGCACACTTACTTGAGGCCCTGCTTCCCAGGCTGAAAACTCTGCTTTTTCTCCTTAGGTGGCACATTGGCTCAGAACTGCCCTACCCCTAGGATTCAGGGATGTGCAGCCCGATTAGTTAAGGTCAGCACCTCTGGGTCTTTCATGGGGGAAACCAACAGTGAACAGAGCCATTCTAAGCTGGGAACCATGGTGTCTTTCCCTAGTCTACACAGAAACAGCACGTTGAGGGAAAGGGGCTGCTGGCGTTTGGTAGCGAAATCTCCTATTCTGAAGTGAAACATTTCGTTATAAGGGGGTAGATCAGCCTGGCCACATTTTCTCAGCTGCTTCTAAAGGAGGGCACACTGTTGGCAGACTTACTTGAGGCCCTGCTTCCCAGGCTGAAAACTCTGCTTTCTCTCCTTAGGTGGCACATTGGCTCAGAACTGCCCTACCCCTAGGATTCAGGGATGTGCAGGCCGATTTTTTGATATCAGCCTTTCTGACTCTTTCATGGAGGAAACCAACTGGGAAAAGACCCGTTCTAAGCTGGGGACCATAGTGTCTTTCCCTAGTGTACACAGAAACAGCACTCTGAGGGAGAGGAGCTGCTGGCGTTTGGTAGAAACATCTGCTATTCTGAAGAGAAACATTTCGTTGTAAGCGGGTAGATTCAGCCTTGCCTCATTTTCTCAGCTGGCTATAAAGGAGGGCACTCTATTGGCACACTTACTTGAGGCCCTGCTTCCCAGGCTGAAAACTCTGCTTTCTTTCCTTAGGTGGCACATTGGCTCAGAACTGCCCTACCCTAGGATTCAGGGATGTGCAGCCCGATTAGTTGAGATCAGCACTTCTGACTCTTTCATGCGGGAAACCAACAGTGAAAAGAGCCGTTCTAAGCTGGGAACCATGGTGTCTTTCCCTAGTCTACACAGAAACAGCACTTTGAGGGAAAGGGGCTGCTGGCGTTTGGTAGCAAAATCTCCTATTCTGAAGTGAAACATTTCGTTGTACGCGGGTAGATCAGCCTGGCCACATTTTCTCAGCTGGCTCTAAAGGAGGGCACACTGTTGGCAGACTCATTGAGGCCCTGCTTCCCAGGCTGAAAATTTTGCTTTCATTCCTTAGGTGGCACAATGGCTCAGAACTCCCCTACCCCAAGGATTCAGGGATGTGCAGGCCGATTTTTTGAGATCAGCCTTTCTGACTCTTTCATGGAGGAAACCAACTGGGTAAAGACCCGTTCTAAGCTGGGGACCATAGTGTCTTTCCCTAGTGTATACAGAAACAGCACTCTGAGGGAGAGGAGCTGCTGGCGTTTGGTAGAAACATCTGCTATTCTGAAGAGAAACATTTCGTTGTAAGCGGGTAGATTCAGCCTTGCCTCATTTTCTCAGCTGGCTATAAAGGAGGGCACTCTGTTGGCACACTTACTTGAGGCCCTGCTTCCCAGGCTGAAAACTCTGCTTTCTTTCCTTAGGTGGCACATTGGCTCAGAACTGCCCTACCTCTAGGATTCAGGGATGTGAAGCCCGATTAGTTGAGATCAGCACTTCTGGCAATTTCATTGGGGAAACCAACAGTGAAAAGAGCCGTTCTAAGCTGGGAACCATGGTGTCTTTCCCTAGTCTACACAGAAACAGCACTTTGAGGGAAAGGGGCTGCTGGCGTTTGGTAGCAAAATCTCCTATTCTGAAGTGAAACATTTCGTTGTAAGCGGGTAGATCAGCCTGGCCACATTTTCTCAGCTGGCTCTAAAGGAGGGCACACTGTTGGCAGACTTACTTGAGGCCCTGCTTCCCAGGCTGAAAATTTTGCTTTCATTCCTCAGGTGGCACATTGGCTCAGAACTCCCCTACCCCAAGGATTCAGGGATGTGCAGGCCGATTTTGTGAGATCAGCCTTTCTGAGTCTTTCATGGAGGAAACAAACTGGGTAAAGACCCGTTCTACGCTGGAGACCATAGTGTCTTTCCCCAGTGTATACAGAAACAGCACTCTGAGGGAGAGGAGCTGCTGGCGTTTGGTAGAAACATCTGCTATTGTGAAGAGAAACATTTCGTTGTAAGCGGGTAGATTCAGCCTTCCCTCAGTTTCTCAGCTGGCTATAAAGGAGGGCACTCTGTTGGCACACTTACTTGAGGCCCTGCTTCCCAGGCTGAAAACTCTGCTTTCTTTCCTTAGGTGGCACATTGGCTCAGAACTGCCCTACCTCTAGGATTCAGGGATGTGAAGCCCGATTAGTTGAGATCAGCACTTCTGGCAATTTCATTGGGGAAACCAACAGTGAAAAGAGCCGTTCTAAGCTGGGAACCATGGTGTCTTTCCCTAGTCTACACAGAAACAGCACTTTGAGGGAAAGGGGCTGCTGGCGTTTGGTAGCGAAATCTCCTATTCTGAAGTGAAACATTTCGTTATAAGGGGGTAGATCAGCCTGGCCACATTTTCTCAGCTGCTTCTAAAGGAGGGCACACTGTTGGCAGACTTACTTGAGGCCCTGCTTCCCAGGCTGAAAACTCTGCTTTCTCTCCTTAGGTGGCACATTGGCTCAGAACTGCCCTACCCCTAGGATTCAGGGATGTGCAGGCCGATTTTTTGATATCAGCCTTTCTGACTCTTTCATGGAGGAAACCAACTGGGAAAAGACCCGTTCTAAGCAGGGGACCATAGTGTCTTTCCCTAGTGTACACAGAAACAGCACTCTGAGGGAGAGGAGCTGCTGGCGTTTGGTAGAAACATCTGCTATTCTGAAGAGAAACATTTCGTTGTAAGCGGGTAGATTCAGCCTTGCCTCATTTTCTCAGCTGGCTATAAAGGAGGGCACTCTATTGGCACACTTACTTGAGGCCCTGCTTCCCAGGCTGAAAACTCTGCTTTCTTTCCTTAGGTGGCACATTGGCTCAGAACTGCCCTACCCCTAGGATTCAGGGATGTGCAGCCCGATTAGTTGAGATCAGCACTTCTGACTCTTTCATGCGGGAAACCAACAGTGGAAAGAGCCGTTCTAAGCTGGGAACCATGGTGTCTTTCCCTAGTCTACACAGAAACAGCACTTTGAGGGAAAGGGGCTGCTGGCGTTTGGTAGCAAAATCTCCTATTCTGAAGTGAAACATTTCGTTGTACGCGGGTAGATCAGCCTGGCCACATTTTCTCAGCTGGCTCTAAAGGAGGGCACACTGTTGGCAGACTCATTGAGGCCCTGCTTCCCAGGCTGAAAATTTTGCTTTCATTCCTTAGGTGGCACAATGGCTCAGAACTCCCCTACCCCAAGGATTCAGGGATGTGCAGGCCGATTTTTTGAGATCAGCCTTTCTGACTCTTTCATGGAGGAAACCAACTGGGTAAAGACCCGTTCTAAGCTGGGGACCATAGTGTCTTTCCCTAGTGTATACAGAAACAGCACTCTGAGGGAGAGGAGCTGCTGGTGTTTGGTAGAAACATCTGCTATTCTGAAGAGAAACATTTCGTTGTAAGCGGGTAGATTCAGCCTTGCCTGCTTTTCTCAGCTGGCTATAAAGGAGGGCACTCTGTTGGCACACTTACTTGAGGCCCTGCTTCCCAGGCTGAAAACTCTGCTTTTTCTCCTTAGGTGGCACATTGGCTCAGAACTGCCCTACCCCTAGGATTCAGGATTGTGCAGCCCGATTAGTTAAGGTCAGCACCTCTGGCTCTTTCATGGGGGAAACCAACAGTGAACAGAGCCATTCTAAGCTGGGAACCATGGTGTCTTTCCCTAGTCTACACAGAAACAGCACATTGAGGGAAAGGGGCTGCTGGCGTTTGGTAGCGAAATCTCCTATTCTGAAGTGAAACATTTCGTTATAAGGGGGTAGATCAGCCTGGCCACATTTTCTCAGCTGCTTCTAAAGGAGGGCACACTGTTGGCAGACTTACTTGAGGCCCTGCTTCCCAGGCTGAAAACTCTGCTTTCTCTCCTTAGGTGGCACATTGGCTCAGAACTGCCCTACCCCTAGGATTCAGGGATGTGCAGGCCGATTTTTTGATATCAGCCTTTCTGACTCTTTCATGGAGGAAACCAACTGGGTAAAGACCCGTTCTAAGCTGGGGACCATAGTGTATTTCCCTAGTGTACACAGAAACAGCACTCTGAGGGAGAGGAGCTGCTGGCGTTTGGTAGAAACATCTGCTATTGTGAAGAGAAACATTTCGTTGTAAGCGGGTAGATTCAGCCTTCCCTCAGTTTCTCAGCTGGCTATAAAGGAGGGCACTCTGTTGGCACACTTACTTGAGGCCCTGCTTCCCAGGCTGAAAACTCTGCTTTCTTTCCTTAGGTGGCACATTGGCTCAGAACTGCCCTACCCCTAGGATTCAGGGATGTGCAGCCCGATTAGTTGAGATCAGCACTTCTGGCTCTTTCATGGGGGAAACCAACAGTGAAAAGAGCCGTTCTAAGCTGGGAACCATGGTGTCTCTCCCTAGTCTACACAGAAACAGCACTTTGAGGGAAAGGGGCTGCTGGCGTTTGGTAGCAAAATCTCCTATTCTGAAGTGAAACATTTCGTTGTAAGCGGGTAGATCAGCCTGGCCACATTTTCTCAGCTGGCTCTAAAGGAGGGCACACTGTTGGCAGACTTACTTGAGGCCCTGCTTCCAAGGCTGAAAATTTTGCTTTCATTCCTCAGGTGGCACATTGGCTCAGAACTCCCCTACCCCAAGGATTCAGGGATGTGCAGGCCGATTTTGTGAGATCAGCCTTTCTGACTCTTTCATGGAGGAAACCAACTGGGTAAAGACCCGTTCTAAGCTGGGGACCATAGTGTCTTTCCCTAGTGTATACAGAAACAGCACTCTGAGGGAGAGGAGCTGCTGGCGTTTGGTAGAAACATCTGCTATGCTGAAGAGAAACATTTCGTTGTAAGCGGGTAGATTCAGCGTTGCCTCATTTTCTCAGCTGGCTATAAAGGAGGGCACTCTGTTGGCACACTTACTTGAGGCCCTGCTTCCCAGGCTGAAAACTCTGCTTTTTCTCCATAGGTGGCACATTGGCTCAGAACTGCCCTACCCCTAGGATTCAGGGATGTGCAGCCCGATTAGTTAAGGTCAGCACCTCTGGCTCTTTCATGGGGGAAACCAACAGTGAAAAGAGCCGTTCTAAGCTGGGAACCATGGTGTCTTTCCCTAGTCTACACAGAAACAGCACGTTGAGGGAAAGGGGCTGCTGGCGTTTGGTAGCAAAATCTCCTATTCTGAAGTGAAACATTTCGTTGTAAGCGGGTAGATCAGCCTGGCCACATTTTCTCAGCTGGCTCTAAAGGAGGGCACACTGTTGGCAGACTTACTTGAGGCCCTGCTTCCCAGGCTGAAAATTTTGCTTTCATTCCTTAGGTGGCACATTGGCTCAGAACTCCCCTACCCCAAGGATTCAGGGATGTGCAGGCCGATTTTTTGAGATCAGCCTTTCTGACTCTTTCATGGAGGAAACCAACTGGGTAAAGACCCGTTCTAAGCTGGGGACCATAGTGTATTTCCCTAGTGTACACAGAAACAGCACTCTGAGGGAGAGGAGCTGCTGGCGTTTGGTAGAAACATCTGCTATTCTGAAGAGAAACATTTCGTTGTAAGCGGGTAGATTCAGCCTTCCCTCAGTTTCTCAGCTGGCTCTAAAGGAGGGCACTCTGTTGGCACACTTACTTGAGGCCCTGCTTCCCAGGCTGAAAACTCTGCTTTCTTTCCTTAGGTGGCACATTGGCTCAGAACTGCCCTACCCCTAGGATTCAGGGATGTGCAGCCCGATTAGTTGAGATCAGCACTTCTGGCTCTCTCATGGGGGAAACCAACAGTGAAATGAGCCGTTCTAAGCTGGGAACCATGGTGTCTTTCCCTAGTCTACACAGAAACAGCACTTTGAGGGAAAGGGGCTGCTGGCGTTTGGTAGCAAAATCTCCTATTCTGAAGTGAAACATTTCGTTGTACGCGGGTAGATCAGCCTGGCCACATTTTCTCAGCTGGCTCTAAAGGAGGGCACACTGTTGGCAGACTCATTGAGGCCCTGCTTCCCAGGCTGAAAATTTTGCTTTCATTCCTTAGGTGGCACAATGGCTCAGAACTCCCCTACCCCAAGGATTCAGGGATGTGCAGGCCGATTTTTTGAGATCAGCCTTTCTGACTCTTTCATGGAGGAAACCAACTGGGTAAAGACCCGTTCTAAGCTGGGGACCATAGTGTCTTTCCCTAGTGTATACAGAAACAGCACTCTGAGGGAGAGGAGCTGCTGGCGTTTGGTAGAAACATCTGCTATTCTGAAGAGAAACATTTCGTTGTAAGCGGGTAGATTCAGCCTTGCCTCATTTTCTCAGCTGGCTATAAAGGAGGGCACTCTGTTGGCACACTTACTTGAGGCCCTGCTTCCCAGGCTGAAAACTCTGCTTTCTTTCCTTAGGTGGCACATTGGCTCAGAACTGCCCTACCTCTAGGATTCAGGGATGTGAAGCCCGATTAGTTGAGATCAGCACTTCTGGCAATTTCATTGGGGAAACCAACAGTGAAAAGAGCCGTTCTAAGCTGGGAACCATGGTGTCTTTCCCTAGTCTACACAGAAACAGCACTTTGAGGGAAAGGGGCTGCTGGCGTTTGGTAGCAAAATCTCCTATTCTGAAGTGAAACATTTCGTTGTAAGCGGGTAGATCAGCCTGGCCACATTTTCTCAGCTGGCTCTAAAGGAGGGCACACTGTTGGCAGACTTACTTGAGGCCCTGTTTCCCAGGCTGAAAATTTTGCTTTCATTCCTCAGGTGGCACATTGGCTCAGAACTCCCCTACCCCAAGGATTCAGGGATGTGCAGGCCGATTTTGTGAGATCAGCCTTTCTGAGTCTTTCATGGAGGAAACAAACTGGGTAAAGACCCGTTCTACGCTGGAGACCATAGTGTCTTTCCCTAGTGTATACAGAAACAGCACTCTGAGGGAGAGGAGCTGCTGGTGTTTGGTAGAAACATCTGCTATTCTGAAGAGAAACTTTTCGTTGTAAGCGGGTAGATTCAGCCTTGCCTGCTTTTCTCAGCTGGCTATAAAGGAGGGCACTCTGTTGGCACACTTACTTGAGGCCCTGCTTCCCAGGCTGAAAACTCTGCTTTTTCTCCTTAGGTGGCACATTGGCTCAGAACTGCCCTACCCCTAGGATTCAGGGATGTGCAGCCCGATTAGTTAAGGTCAGCACCTCTGGGTCTTTCATGGGGGAAACCAACAGTGAACAGAGCCATTCTAAGCTGGGAACCATGGTGTCTTTCCCTAGTCTACACAGAAACAGCACGTTGAGGGAAAGGGGCTGCTGGCGTTTGGTAGCGAAATCTCCTATTCTGAAGTGAAACATTTCGTTATAAGGGGGTAGATCAGCCTGGCCACATTTTCTCAGCTGCTTCTAAAGGAGGGCACACTGTTGGCAGACTTACTTGAGGCCCTGCTTCCCAGGCTGAAAACTCTGCTTTCTCTCCTTAGGTGGCACATTGGCTCAGAACTGCCCTACCCCTAGGATTCAGGGATGTGCAGGCCGATTTTTTGATATCAGCCTTTCTGACTCTTTCATGGAGGAAACCAACTGGGAAAAGACCCGTTCTAAGCTGGGGACCATAGTGTCTTTCCCTAGTGTACACAGAAACAGCACTCTGAGGGAGAGGAGCTGCTGGCGTTTGGTAGAAACATCTGCTATTCTGAAGAGAAACATTTCGTTGTAAGCGGGTAGATTCAGCCTTGCCTCATTTTCTCAGCTGGCTATAAAGGAGGGCACTCTATTGGCACACTTACTTGAGGCCCTGCTTCCCAGGCTGAAAACTCTGCTTTCTTTCCTTAGGTGGCACATTGGCTCAGAACTGCCCTACCCTAGGATTCAGGGATGTGCAGCCCGATTAGTTGAGATCAGCACTTCTGACTCTTTCATGCGGGAAACCAACAGTGAAAAGAGCCGTTCTAAGCTGGGAACCATGGTGTCTTTCCCTAGTCTACACAGAAACAGCACTTTGAGGGAAAGGGGCTGCTGGCGTTTGGTAGCAAAATCTCCTATTCTGAAGTGAAACATTTCGTTGTACGCGGGTAGATCAGCCTGGCCACATTTTCTCAGCTGGCTCTAAAGGAGGGCACACTGTTGGCAGACTCATTGAGGCCCTGCTTCCCAGGCTGAAAATTTTGCTTTCATTCCTTAGGTGGCACAATGGCTCAGAACTCCCCTACCCCAAGGATTCAGGGATGTGCAGGCCGATTTTTTGAGATCAGCCTTTCTGACTCTTTCATGGAGGAAACCAACTGGGTAAAGACCCGTTCTAAGCTGGGGACCATAGTGTCTTTCCCTAGTGTATACAGAAACAGCACTCTGAGGGAGAGGAGCTGCTGGCGTTTGGTAGAAACATCTGCTATTCTGAAGAGAAACATTTCGTTGTAAGCGGGTAGATTCAGCCTTGCCTCATTTTCTCAGCTGGCTATAAAGGAGGGCACTCTGTTGGCACACTTACTTGAGGCCCTGCTTCCCAGGCTGAAAACTCTGCTTTCTTTCCTTAGGTGGCACATTGGCTCAGAACTGCCCTACCTCTAGGATTCAGGGATGTGAAGCCCGATTAGTTGAGATCAGCACTTCTGGCAATTTCATTGGGGAAACCAACAGTGAAAAGAGCCGTTCTAAGCTGGGAACCATGGTGTCTTTCCCTAGTCTACACAGAAACAGCACTTTGAGGGAAAGGGGCTGCTGGCGTTTGGTAGCAAAATCTCCTATTCTGAAGTGAAACATTTCGTTGTAAGCGGGTAGATCAGCCTGGCCACATTTTCTCAGCTGGCTCTAAAGGAGGGCACACTGTTGGCAGACTTACTTGAGGCCCTGCTTCCCAGGCTGAAAATTTTGCTTTCATTCCTCAGGTGGCACATTGGCTCAGAACTCCCCTACCCCAAGGATTCAGGGATGTGCAGGCCGATTTTGTGAGATCAGCCTTTCTGAGTCTTTCATGGAGGAAACAAACTGGGTAAAGACCCGTTCCACGCTGGAGACCATAGTGTCTTTCCCCAGTGTATACAGAAACAGCACTCTGAGGGAGAGGAGCTGCTGGCGTTTGGTAGAAACATCTGCTATTGTGAAGAGAAACATTTCGTTGTAAGCGGGTAGATTCAGCCTTCCCTCAGTTTCTCAGCTGGCTATAAAGGAGGGCACTCTGTTGGCACACTTACTTGAGGCCCTGCTTCCCAGGCTGAAAACTCTGCTTTCTTTCCTTAGGTGGCACATTGGCTCAGAACTGCCCTACCTCTAGGATTCAGGGATGTGAAGCCCGATTAGTTGAGATCAGCACTTCTGGCAATTTCATTGGGGAAACCAACAGTGAAAAGAGCCGTTCTAAGCTGGGAACCATGGTGTCTTTCCCTAGTCTACACAGAAACAGCACTTTGAGGGAAAGGGGCTGCTGGCGTTTGGTAGCGAAATCTCCTATTCTGAAGTGAAACATTTCGTTATAAGGGGGTAGATCAGCCTGGCCACATTTTCTCAGCTGCTTCTAAAGGAGGGCACACTGTTGGCAGACTTACTTGAGGCCCTGCTTCCCAGGCTGAAAACTCTGCTTTCTCTCCTTAGGTGGCACATTGGCTCAGAACTGCCCTACCCCTAGGATTCAGGGATGTGCAGGCCGATTTTTTGATATCAGCCTTTCTGACTCTTTCATGGAGGAAACCAACTGGGAAAAGACCCGTTCTAAGCTGGGGACCATAGTGTCTTTCCCTAGTGTACACAGAAACAGCACTCTGAGGGAGAGGAGCTGCTGGCGTTTGGTAGAAACATCTGCTATTCTGAAGAGAAACATTTCGTTGTAAGCGGGTAGATTCAGCCTTGCCTCATTTTCTCAGCTGGCTATAAAGGAGGGCACTCTATTGGCACACTTACTTGAGGCCCTGCTTCCCAGGCTGAAAACTCTGCTTTCTTTCCTTAGGTGGCACATTGGCTCAGAACTGCCCTACCCCTAGGATTCAGGGATGTGCAGCCCGATTAGTTGAGATCAGCACTTCTGACTCTTTCATGCGGGAAACCAACAGTGGAAAGAGCCGTTCTAAGCTGGGAACCATGGTGTCTTTCCCTAGTCTACACAGAAACAGCACTTTGAGGGAAAGGGGCTGCTGGCGTTTGGTAGCAAAATCTCCTATTCTGAAGTGAAACATTTCGTTGTACGCGGGTAGATCAGCCTGGCCACATTTTCTCAGCTGGCTCTAAAGGAGGGCACACTGTTGGCAGACTCATTGAGGCCCTGCTTCCCAGGCTGAAAATTTTGCTTTCATTCCTTAGGTGGCACAATGGCTCAGAACTCCCCTACCCCAAGGATTCAGGGATGTGCAGGCCGATTTTTTGAGATCAGCCTTTCTGACTCTTTCATGGAGGAAACCAACTGGGTAAAGACCCGTTCTAAGCTGGGGACCATAGTGTCTTTCCCTAGTGTATACAGAAACAGCACTCTGAGGGAGAGGAGCTGCTGGTGTTTGGTAGAAACATCTGCTATTCTGAAGAGAAACATTTCGTTGTAAGCGGGTAGATTCAGCCTTGCCTGCTTTTCTCAGCTGGCTATAAAGGAGGGCACTCTGTTGGCACACTTACTTGAGGCCCTGCTTCCCAGGCTGAAAACTCTGCTTTTTCTCCTTAGGTGGCACATTGGCTCAGAACTGCCCTACCCCTAGGATTCAGGATTGTGCAGCCCGATTAGTTAAGGTCAGCACCTCTGGCTCTTTCATGGGGGAAACCAACAGTGAACAGAGCCATTCTAAGCTGGGAACCATGGTGTCTTTCCCTAGTCTACACAGAAACAGCACATTGAGGGAAAGGGGCTGCTGGCGTTTGGTAGCGAAATCTCCTATTCTGAAGTGAAACATTTCGTTATAAGGGGGTAGATCAGCCTGGCCACATTTTCTCAGCTGCTTCTAAAGGAGGGCACACTGTTGGCAGACTTACTTGAGGCCCTGCTTCCCAGGCTGAAAACTCTGCTTTCTCTCCTTAGGTGGCACATTGGCTCAGAACTGCCCTACCCCTAGGATTCAGGGATGTGCAGGCCGATTTTTTGATATCAGCCTTTCTGACTCTTTCATGGAGGAAACCAACTGGGTAAAGACCCGTTCTAAGCTGGGGACCATAGTGTATTTCCCTAGTGTACACAGAAACAGCACTCTGAGGGAGAGGAGCTGCTGGCGTTTGGTAGAAACATCTGCTATTGTGAAGAGAAACATTTCGTTGTAAGCGGGTAGATTCAGCCTTCCCTCAGTTTCTCAGCTGGCTATAAAGGAGGGCACTCTGTTGGCACACTTACTTGAGGCCCTGCTTCCCAGGCTGAAAACTCTGCTTTCTTTCCTTAGGTGGCACATTGGCTCAGAACTGCCCTACCCCTAGGATTCAGGGATGTGCAGCCCGATTAGTTGAGATCAGCACTTCTGGCTCTTTCATGGGGGAAACCAACAGTGAAAAGAGCCGTTCTAAGCTGGGAACCATGGTGTCTCTCCCTAGTCTACACAGAAACAGCACTTTGAGGGAAAGGGGCTGCTGGCGTTTGGTAGCAAAATCTCCTATTCTGAAGTGAAACATTTCGTTGTAAGCGGGTAGATCAGCCTGGCCACATTTTCTCAGCTGGCTCTAAAGGAGGGCACACTGTTGGCAGACTTACTTGAGGCCCTGCTTCCAAGGCTGAAAATTTTGCTTTCATTCCTCAGGTGGCACATTGGCTCAGAACTCCCCTACCCCAAGGATTCAGGGATGTGCAGGCCGATTTTGTGAGATCAGCCTTTCTGACTCTTTCATGGAGGAAACCAACTGGGTAAAGACCCGTTCTAAGCTGGGGACCATAGTGTCTTTCCCTAGTGTATACAGAAACAGCACTCTGAGGGAGAGGAGCTGCTGGCGTTTGGTAGAAACATCTGCTATGCTGAAGAGAAACATTTCGTTGTAAGCGGGTAGATTCAGCGTTGCCTCATTTTCTCAGCTGGCTATAAAGGAGGGCACTCTGTTGGCACACTTACTTGAGGCCCTGCTTCCCAGGCTGAAAACTCTGCTTTTTCTCCATAGGTGGCACATTGGCTCAGAACTGCCCTACCCCTAGGATTCAGGGATGTGCAGCCCGATTAGTTAAGGTCAGCACCTCTGGCTCTTTCATGGGGGAAACCAACAGTGAAAAGAGCCGTTCTAAGCTGGGAACCATGGTGTCTTTCCCTAGTCTACACAGAAACAGCACGTTGAGGGAAAGGGGCTGCTGGCGTTTGGTAGCAAAATCTCCTATTCTGAAGTGAAACATTTCGTTGTAAGCGGGTAGATCAGCCTGGCCACATTTTCTCAGCTGGCTCTAAAGGAGGGCACACTGTTGGCAGACTTACTTGAGGCCCTGCTTCCCAGGCTGAAAATTTTGCTTTCATTCCTTAGGTGGCACATTGGCTCAGAACTCCCCTACCCCAAGGATTCAGGGATGTGCAGGCCGATTTTTTGAGATCAGCCTTTCTGACTCTTTCATGGAGGAAACCAACTGGGTAAAGACCCGTTCTAAGCTGGGGACCATAGTGTATTTCCCTAGTGTACACAGAAACAGCACTCTGAGGGAGAGGAGCTGCTGGCGTTTGGTAGAAACATCTGCTATTCTGAAGAGAAACATTTCGTTGTAAGCGGGTAGATTCAGCCTTCCCTCAGTTTCTCAGCTGGCTCTAAAGGAGGGCACTCTGTTGGCACACTTACTTGAGGCCCTGCTTCCCAGGCTGAAAACTCTGCTTTCTTTCCTTAGGTGGCACATTGGCTCAGAACTGCCCTACCCCTAGGATTCAGGGATGTGCAGCCCGATTAGTTGAGATCAGCACTTCTGGCTCTCTCATGGGGGAAACCAACAGTGAAATGAGCCGTTCTAAGCTGGGAACCATGGTGTCTTTCCCTAGTCTACACAGAAACAGCACTTTGAGGGAAAGGGGCTGGTGGCGTTTGGTAGCAAAATCTCCTATTCTGAAGTGAAACATTTCGTTGTACGCGGGTAGATCAGCCTGGCCACATTTTCTCAGCTGGCTCTAAAGGAGGGCACACTGTTGGCAGACACATTGAGGCCCTGCTTCCCAGGCTGAAAATTTTGCTTTCATTCCTTAGGTGGCACAATGGCTCAGAACTCCCCTACCCCAAGGATTCAGGGATGTGCAGGCCGATTTTTTGAGATCAGCCTTTCTGACTCTTTCATTGAGGAAACCAACTGGGTAAAGACCCGTTCTAAGCTGGGGACCATAGTGTCTTTCCCTAGTGTATACAGAAACAGCACTCTGAGGGAGAGGAGCTGCTGGCGTTTGGTAGAAACATCTGCTATTCTGAAGAGAAACATTTCGTTGTAAGCGGGTAGATCAGCCTGGCCACATTTTCTCAGCTGGCTCTAAAGGAGGGCACACTGTTGGCAGACTTACTTGAGGCCCTGCTTCCAAGGCTGAAAATTTTGCTTTCATTCCTCAGGTGGCACATTGGCTCAGAACTCCCCTACCCCAAGGATTCAGGGATGTGCAGGCCGATTTTGTGAGATCAGCCTTTCTGACTCTTTCATGGAGGAAACCAACTGGGTAAAGACCCGTTCTAAGCTGGGGACCATAGTGTCTTTCCCTAGTGTATACAGAAACAGCACTCTGAGGGAGAGGAGCTGCTGGCGTTTGGTAGAAACATCTGCTATGCTGAAGAGAAACATTTCGTTGTAAGCGGGTAGATTCAGCCTTGCCTCATTTTCTCAGCTGGCTATAAAGGAGGGCACTCTGTTGGCACACTTACTTGAGGCCCTGCTTCCCAGGCTGAAAACTCTGCTTTTTCTCCATAGGTGGCACATTGGCTCAGAACTGCCCTACCCCTAGGATTCAGGGATGTGCAGCCCGATTAGTTAAGGTCAGCACCTCTGGCTCTTTCATGGGGGAAACCAACAGTGAAAAGAGCCGTTCTAAGCTGGGAACCATGGTGTCTTTCCCTAGTCTACACAGAAACAGCACGTTGAGGGAAAGGGGCTGCTGGCGTTTGGTAGCAAAATCTCCTATTCTGAAGTGAAACATTTCGTTGTAAGCGGGTAGATCAGCCTGGCCACATTTTCTCAGCTGGCTCTAAAGGAGGGCACACTGTTGGCAGACTTACTTGAGGCCCTGCTTCCCAGGCTGAAAATTTTGCTTTCATTCCTTAGGTGGCACATTGGCTCAGAACTCCCCTACCCCAAGGATTCAGGGATGTGCAGGCCGATTTTTTGAGATCAGCCTTTCTGACTCTTTCATGGAGGAAACCAACTGGGTAAAGACCCGTTCTAAGCTGGGGACCATAGTGTATTTCCCTAGTGTACACAGAAACAGCACTCTGAGGGAGAGGAGCTGCTGGCGTTTGGTAGAAACATCTGCTATTGTGAAGAGAAACATTTCGTTGTAAGCGGGTAGATTCAGCCTTCCCTCAGTTTCTCAGCTGGCTCTAAAGGAGGGCACTCTGTTGGCACACTTACTTGAGGCCCTGCTTCCCAGGCTGAAAACTCTGCTTTCTTTCCTTAGGTGGCACATTGGCTCAGAACTGCCCTACCCCTAGGATTCAGGGATGTGCAGCCCGATTAGTTGAGATCAGCACTTCTGGCTCTCTCATGGGGGAAACCAACAGTGAAATGAGCCGTTCTAAGCTGGGAACCATGGTGTCTTTCCCTAGTCTACACAGAAACAGCACTTTGAGGGAAAGGGGCTGGTGGCGTTTGGTAGCAAAATCTCCTATTCTGAAGTGAAACATTTCGTTGTACGCGGGTAGATCAGCCTGGCCACATTTTCTCAGCTGGCTCTAAAGGAGGGCACACTGTTGGCAGACACATTGAGGCCCTGCTTCCCAGGCTGAAAATTTTGCTTTCATTCCTTAGGTGGCACAATGGCTCAGAACTCCCCTACCCCAAGGATTCAGGGATGTGCAGGCCGATTTTTTGAGATCAGCCTTTCTGACTCTTTCATTGAGGAAACCAACTGGGTAAAGACCCGTTCTAAGCTGGGGACCATAGTGTCTTTCCCTAGTGTATACAGAAACAGCACTCTGAGGGAGAGGAGCTGCTGGCGTTTGGTAGAAACATCTGCTATTCTGAAGAGAAACATTTCGTTGTAAGCGGGTAGATTCAGCCTTCCCTCAGTTTCTCAGCTGGCTATAAAGGAGGGCACTCTGTTGGCACACTTACTTGAGGCCCTGCTTCCCAGGCTGAAAACTCTGCTTTCTTTCCTTAGGTGGCACATTGGCTCAGAACTGCCCTACCCCTAGGATTCAGGGATGTGCAGCCCGATTAGTTGAGATCAGCACTTCTGACTCTTTCATGCGGGAAACCAACAGTGAAAAGAGCCGTTCTAAGCTGGGAACCATGGTGTCTTTCCCTAGTCTACACAGAAACAGCACTTTGAGGGAAAGGGGCTGCTGGCGTTTGGTAGCAAAATCTCCTATTCTGAAGTGAAACATTTCGTTGTACGCGGGTAGATCAGCCTGGCCACATTTTCTCAGCTGGCTCTAAAGGAGGGCACACTGTTGGCAGACTTACTTGAGGCCCTGTTTCCCAGGCTGAAAATTTTGCTTTCATTCCTCAGGTGGCACATTGGCTCAGAACTCCCCTACCCCAAGGATTCAGGGATGTGCAGGCCGATTTTGTGAGATCAGCCTTTCTGAGTCTTTCATGGAGGAAACAAACTGGGTAAAGACCCGTTCTACGCTGGAGACCATAGTGTCTTTCCCTAGTGTATACAGAAACAGCACTCTGAGGGAGAGGAGCTGCTGGTGTTTGGTAGAAACATCTGCTATTCTGAAGAGAAACTTTTCGTTGTAAGCGGGTAGATTCAGCCTTGCCTGCTTTTCTCAGCTGGCTATAAAGGAGGGCACTCTGTTGGCACACTTACTTGAGGCCCTGCTTCCCAGGCTGAAAACTCTGCTTTTTCTCCTTAGGTGGCACATTGGCTCAGAACTGCCCTACCCCTAGGATTCAGGGATGTGCAGCCCGATTAGTTAAGGTCAGCACCTCTGGGTCTTTCATGGGGGAAACCAACAGTGAACAGAGCCATTCTAAGCTGGGAACCATGGTGTCTTTCCCTAGTCTACACAGAAACAGCACGTTGAGGGAAAGGGGCTGCTGGCGTTTGGTAGCGAAATCTCCTATTCTGAAGTGAAACATTTCGTTATAAGGGGGTAGATCAGCCTGGCCACATTTTCTCAGCTGCTTCTAAAGGAGGGCACACTGTTGGCAGACTTACTTGAGGCCCTGCTTCCCAGGCTGAAAACTCTGCTTTCTCTCCTTAGGTGGCACATTGGCTCAGAACTGCCCTACCCCTAGGATTCAGGGATGTGCAGGCCGATTTTTTGATATCAGCCTTTCTGACTCTTTCATGGAGGAAACCAACTGGGAAAAGACCCGTTCTAAGCTGGGGACCATAGTGTCTTTCCCTAGTGTACACAGAAACAGCACTCTGAGGGAGAGGAGCTGCTGGCGTTTGGTAGAAACATCTGCTATTCTGAAGAGAAACATTTCGTTGTAAGCGGGTAGATTCAGCCTTGCCTCATTTTCTCAGCTGGCTATAAAGGAGGGCACTCTATTGGCACACTTACTTGAGGCCCTGCTTCCCAGGCTGAAAACTCTGCTTTCTTTCCTTAGGTGGCACATTGGCTCAGAACTGCCCTACCCTAGGATTCAGGGATGTGCAGCCCGATTAGTTGAGATCAGCACTTCTGACTCTTTCATGCGGGAAACCAACAGTGAAAAGAGCCGTTCTAAGCTGGGAACCATGGTGTCTTTCCCTAGTCTACACAGAAACAGCACTTTGAGGGAAAGGGGCTGCTGGCGTTTGGTAGCAAAATCTCCTATTCTGAAGTGAAACATTTCGTTGTACGCGGGTAGATCAGCCTGGCCACATTTTCTCAGCTGGCTCTAAAGGAGGGCACACTGTTGGCAGACTCATTGAGGCCCTGCTTCCCAGGCTGAAAATTTTGCTTTCATTCCTTAGGTGGCACAATGGCTCAGAACTCCCCTACCCCAAGGATTCAGGGATGTGCAGGCCGATTTTTTGAGATCAGCCTTTCTGACTCTTTCATGGAGGAAACCAACTGGGTAAAGACCCGTTCTAAGCTGGGGACCATAGTGTCTTTCCCTAGTGTATACAGAAACAGCACTCTGAGGGAGAGGAGCTGCTGGCGTTTGGTAGAAACATCTGCTATTCTGAAGAGAAACATTTCGTTGTAAGCGGGTAGATTCAGCCTTGCCTCATTTTCTCAGCTGGCTATAAAGGAGGGCACTCTGTTGGCACACTTACTTGAGGCCCTGCTTCCCAGGCTGAAAACTCTGCTTTCTTTCCTTAGGTGGCACATTGGCTCAGAACTGCCCTACCTCTAGGATTCAGGGATGTGAAGCCCGATTAGTTGAGATCAGCACTTCTGGCAATTTCATTGGGGAAACCAACAGTGAAAAGAGCCGTTCTAAGCTGGGAACCATGGTGTCTTTCCCTAGTCTACACAGAAACAGCACTTTGAGGGAAAGGGGCTGCTGGCGTTTGGTAGCAAAATCTCCTATTCTGAAGTGAAACATTTCGTTGTAAGCGGGTAGATCAGCCTGGCCACATTTTCTCAGCTGGCTCTAAAGGAGGGCACACTGTTGGCAGACTTACTTGAGGCCCTGCTTCCCAGGCTGAAAATTTTGCTTTCATTCCTCAGGTGGCACATTGGCTCAGAACTCCCCTACCCCAAGGATTCAGGGATGTGCAGGCCGATTTTGTGAGATCAGCCTTTCTGAGTCTTTCATGGAGGAAACAAACTGGGTAAAGACCCGTTCTACGCTGGAGACCATAGTGTCTTTCCCCAGTGTATACAGAAACAGCACTCTGAGGGAGAGGAGCTGCTGGCGTTTGGTAGAAACATCTGCTATTGTGAAGAGAAACATTTCGTTGTAAGCGGGTAGATTCAGCCTTCCCTCAGTTTCTCAGCTGGCTATAAAGGAGGGCACTCTGTTGGCACACTTACTTGAGGCCCTGCTTCCCAGGCTGAAAACTCTGCTTTCTTTCCTTAGGTGGCACATTGGCTCAGAACTGCCCTACCTCTAGGATTCAGGGATGTGAAGCCCGATTAGTTGAGATCAGCACTTCTGGCAATTTCATTGGGGAAACCAACAGTGAAAAGAGCCGTTCTAAGCTGGGAACCATGGTGTCTTTCCCTAGTCTACACAGAAACAGCACTTTGAGGGAAAGGGGCTGCTGGCGTTTGGTAGCGAAATCTCCTATTCTGAAGTGAAACATTTCGTTATAAGGGGGTAGATCAGCCTGGCCACATTTTCTCAGCTGCTTCTAAAGGAGGGCACACTGTTGGCAGACTTACTTGAGGCCCTGCTTCCCAGGCTGAAAACTCTGCTTTCTCTCCTTAGGTGGCACATTGGCTCAGAACTGCCCTACCCCTAGGATTCAGGGATGTGCAGGCCGATTTTTTGATATCAGCCTTTCTGACTCTTTCATGGAGGAAACCAACTGGGAAAAGACCCGTTCTAAGCTGGGGACCATAGTGTCTTTCCCTAGTGTACACAGAAACAGCACTCTGAGGGAGAGGAGCTGCTGGCGTTTGGTAGAAACATCTGCTATTCTGAAGAGAAACATTTCGTTGTAAGCGGGTAGATTCAGCCTTGCCTCATTTTCTCAGCTGGCTATAAAGGAGGGCACTCTATTGGCACACTTACTTGAGGCCCTGCTTCCCAGGCTGAAAACTCTGCTTTCTTTCCTTAGGTGGCACATTGGCTCAGAACTGCCCTACCCCTAGGATTCAGGGATGTGCAGCCCGATTAGTTGAGATCAGCACTTCTGACTCTTTCATGCGGGAAACCAACAGTGGAAAGAGCCGTTCTAAGCTGGGAACCATGGTGTCTTTCCCTAGTCTACACAGAAACAGCACTTTGAGGGAAAGGGGCTGCTGGCGTTTGGTAGCAAAATCTCCTATTCTGAAGTGAAACATTTCGTTGTACGCGGGTAGATCAGCCTGGCCACATTTTCTCAGCTGGCTCTAAAGGAGGGCACACTGTTGGCAGACTCATTGAGGCCCTGCTTCCCAGGCTGAAAATTTTGCTTTCATTCCTTAGGTGGCACAATGGCTCAGAACTCCCCTACCCCAAGGATTCAGGGATGTGCAGGCCGATTTTTTGAGATCAGCCTTTCTGACTCTTTCATGGAGGAAACCAACTGGGTAAAGACCCGTTCTAAGCTGGGGACCATAGTGTCTTTCCCTAGTGTATACAGAAACAGCACTCTGAGGGAGAGGAGCTGCTGGTGTTTGGTAGAAACATCTGCTATTCTGAAGAGAAACATTTCGTTGTAAGCGGGTAGATTCAGCCTTGCCTGCTTTTCTCAGCTGGCTATAAAGGAGGGCACTCTGTTGGCACACTTACTTGAGGCCCTGCTTCCCAGGCTGAAAACTCTGCTTTTTCTCCTTAGGTGGCACATTGGCTCAGAACTGCCCTACCCCTAGGATTCAGGATTGTGCAGCCCGATTAGTTAAGGTCAGCACCTCTGGCTCTTTCATGGGGGAAACCAACAGTGAACAGAGCCATTCTAAGCTGGGAACCATGGTGTCTTTCCCTAGTCTACACAGAAACAGCACATTGAGGGAAAGGGGCTGCTGGCGTTTGGTAGCGAAATCTCCTATTCTGAAGTGAAACATTTCGTTATAAGGGGGTAGATCAGCCTGGCCACATTTTCTCAGCTGCTTCTAAAGGAGGGCACACTGTTGGCAGACTTACTTGAGGCCCTGCTTCCCAGGCTGAAAACTCTGCTTTCTCTCCTTAGGTGGCACATTGGCTCAGAACTGCCCTACCCCTAGGATTCAGGGATGTGCAGGCCGATTTTTTGATATCAGCCTTTCTGACTCTTTCATGGAGGAAACCAACTGGGTAAAGACCCGTTCTAAGCTGGGGACCATAGTGTATTTCCCTAGTGTACACAGAAACAGCACTCTGAGGGAGAGGAGCTGCTGGCGTTTGGTAGAAACATCTGCTATTGTGAAGAGAAACATTTCGTTGTAAGCGGGTAGATTCAGCCTTCCCTCAGTTTCTCAGCTGGCTATAAAGGAGGGCACTCTGTTGGCACACTTACTTGAGGCCCTGCTTCCCAGGCTGAAAACTCTGCTTTCTTTCCTTAGGTGGCACATTGGCTCAGAACTGCCCTACCCCTAGGATTCAGGGATGTGCAGCCCGATTAGTTGAGATCAGCACTTCTGGCTCTTTCATGGGGGAAACCAACAGTGAAAAGAGCCGTTCTAAGCTGGGAACCATGGTGTCTCTCCCTAGTCTACACAGAAACAGCACTTTGAGGGAAAGGGGCTGCTGGCGTTTGGTAGCAAAATCTCCTATTCTGAAGTGAAACATTTCGTTGTAAGCGGGTAGATCAGCCTGGCCACATTTTCTCAGCTGGCTCTAAAGGAGGGCACACTGTTGGCAGACTTACTTGAGGCCCTGCTTCCAAGGCTGAAAATTTTGCTTTCATTCCTCAGGTGGCACATTGGCTCAGAACTCCCCTACCCCAAGGATTCAGGGATGTGCAGGCCGATTTTGTGAGATCAGCCTTTCTGACTCTTTCATGGAGGAAACCAACTGGGTAAAGACCCGTTCTAAGCTGGGGACCATAGTGTCTTTCCCTAGTGTATACAGAAACAGCACTCTGAGGGAGAGGAGCTGCTGGCGTTTGGTAGAAACATCTGCTATGCTGAAGAGAAACATTTCGTTGTAAGCGGGTAGATTCAGCGTTGCCTCATTTTCTCAGCTGGCTATAAAGGAGGGCACTCTGTTGGCACACTTACTTGAGGCCCTGCTTCCCAGGCTGAAAACTCTGCTTTTTCTCCATAGGTGGCACATTGGCTCAGAACTGCCCTACCCCTAGGATTCAGGGATGTGCAGCCCGATTAGTTAAGGTCAGCACCTCTGGCTCTTTCATGGGGGAAACCAACAGTGAAAAGAGCCGTTCTAAGCTGGGAACCATGGTGTCTTTCCCTAGTCTACACAGAAACAGCACGTTGAGGGAAAGGGGCTGCTGGCGTTTGGTAGCAAAATCTCCTATTCTGAAGTGAAACATTTCGTTGTAAGCGGGTAGATCAGCCTGGCCACATTTTCTCAGCTGGCTCTAAAGGAGGGCACACTGTTGGCAGACTTACTTGAGGCCCTGCTTCCCAGGCTGAAAATTTTGCTTTCATTCCTTAGGTGGCACATTGGCTCAGAACTCCCCTACCCCAAGGATTCAGGGATGTGCAGGCCGATTTTTTGAGATCAGCCTTTCTGACTCTTTCATGGAGGAAACCAACTGGGTAAAGACCCGTTCTAAGCTGGGGACCATAGTGTATTTCCCTAGTGTACACAGAAACAGCACTCTGAGGGAGAGGAGCTGCTGGCGTTTGGTAGAAACATCTGCTATTCTGAAGAGAAACATTTCGTTGTAAGCGGGTAGATTCAGCCTTCCCTCAGTTTCTCAGCTGGCTCTAAAGGAGGGCACTCTGTTGGCACACTTACTTGAGGCCCTGCTTCCCAGGCTGAAAACTCTGCTTTCTTTCCTTAGGTGGCACATTGGCTCAGAACTGCCCTACCCCTAGGATTCAGGGATGTGCAGCCCGATTAGTTGAGATCAGCACTTCTGGCTCTCTCATGGGGGAAACCAACAGTGAAATGAGCCGTTCTAAGCTGGGAACCATGGTGTCTTTCCCTAGTCTACACAGAAACAGCACTTTGAGGGAAAGGGGCTGGTGGCGTTTGGTAGCAAAATCTCCTATTCTGAAGTGAAACATTTCGTTGTACGCGGGTAGATCAGCCTGGCCACATTTTCTCAGCTGGCTCTAAAGGAGGGCACACTGTTGGCAGACACATTGAGGCCCTGCTTCCCAGGCTGAAAATTTTGCTTTCATTCCTTAGGTGGCACAATGGCTCAGAACTCCCCTACCCCAAGGATTCAGGGATGTGCAGGCCGATTTTTTGAGATCAGCCTTTCTGACTCTTTCATTGAGGAAACCAACTGGGTAAAGACCCGTTCTAAGCTGGGGACCATAGTGTCTTTCCCTAGTGTATACAGAAACAGCACTCTGAGGGAGAGGAGCTGCTGGCGTTTGGTAGAAACATCTGCTATTCTGAAGAGAAACATTTCGTTGTAAGCGGGTAGATCAGCCTGGCCACATTTTCTCAGCTGGCTCTAAAGGAGGGCACACTGTTGGCAGACTTACTTGAGGCCCTGCTTCCAAGGCTGAAAATTTTGCTTTCATTCCTCAGGTGGCACATTGGCTCAGAACTCCCCTACCCCAAGGATTCAGGGATGTGCAGGCCGATTTTTTGAGATCAGCCTTTCTGACTCTTTCATGGAGGAAACCAACTGGGTAAAGACCCGTTCTAAGCTGGGGACCATAGTGTCTTTCCCTAGTGTATACAGAAACAGCACTCTGAGGGAGAGGAGCTGCTGGCGTTTGGTAGAAACATCTGCTATGCTGAAGAGAAACATTTCGTTGTAAGCGGGTAGATTCAGCCTTGCCTCATTTTCTCAGCTGGCTATAAAGGAGGGCACTCTGTTGGCACACTTACTTGAGGCCCTGCTTCCCAGGCTGAAAACTCTGCTTTTTCTCCATAGGTGGCACATTGGCTCAGAACTGCCCTACCCCTAGGATTCAGGGATGTGCAGCCCGATTAGTTAAGGTCAGCACCTCTGGCTCTTTCATGGGGGAAACCAACAGTGAAAAGAGCCGTTCTAAGCTGGGAACCATGGTGTCTTTCCCTAGTCTACACAGAAACAGCACGTTGAGGGAAAGGGGCTGCTGGCGTTTGGTAGCAAAATCTCCTATTCTGAAGTGAAACATTTCGTTGTAAGCGGGTAGATCAGCCTGGCCACATTTTCTCAGCTGGCTCTAAAGGAGGGCACACTGTTGGCAGACTTACTTGAGGCCCTGCTTCCCAGGCTGAAAATTTTGCTTTCATTCCTCAGGTGGCACATTGGCTCAGAACTCCCCTACCCCAAGGATTCAGGGATGTGCAGGCCGATTTTGTGAGATCAGCCTTTCTGAGTCTTTCATGGAGGAAACAAACTGGGTAAAGACCCGTTCTACGCTGGAGACCATAGTGTCTTTCCCCAGTGTATACAGAAACAGCACTCTGAGGGAGAGGAGCTGCTGGCGTTTGGTAGAAACATCTGCTATTGTGAAGAGAAACATTTCGTTGTAAGCGGGTAGATTCAGCCTTCCCTCAGTTTCTCAGCTGGCTATAAAGGAGGGCACTCTGTTGGCACACTTACTTGAGGCCCTGCTTCCCAGGCTGAAAACTCTGCTTTCTTTCCTTAGGTGGCACATTGGCTCAGAACTGCCCTACCTCTAGGATTCAGGGATGTGAAGCCCGATTAGTTGAGATCAGCACTTCTGGCAATTTCATTGGGGAAACCAACAGTGAAAAGAGCCGTTCTAAGCTGGGAACCATGGTGTCTTTCCCTAGTCTACACAGAAACAGCACTTTGAGGGAAAGGGGCTGCTGGCGTTTGGTAGCGAAATCTCCTATTCTGAAGTGAAACATTTCGTTATAAGGGGGTAGATCAGCCTGGCCACATTTTCTCAGCTGCTTCTAAAGGAGGGCACACTGTTGGCAGACTTACTTGAGGCCCTGCTTCCCAGGCTGAAAACTCTGCTTTCTCTCCTTAGGTGGCACATTGGCTCAGAACTGCCTTACCCCTAGGATTCAGGGATGTGCAGGCCGATTTTTTGATATCAGCCTTTCTGACTCTTTCATGGAGGAAACCAACTGGGAAAAGACCCGTTCTAAGCTGGGGACCATAGTGTCTTTCCCTAGTGTACACAGAAACAGCACTCTCAGGGAGAGGAGCTGCTGGCGTTTGGTAGAAACATCTGCTATTCTGAAGAGAAACATTTCGTTGTAAGCGGGTAGATTCAGCCTTGCCTCATTTTCTCAGCTGGCTATAAAGGAGGGCACTCTATTGGCACACTTACTTGAGGCCCTGCTTCCCAGGCTGAAAACTCTGCTTTCTTTCCTTAGGTGGCACATTGGCTCAGAACTGCCCTACCCCTAGGATTCAGGGATGTGCAGCCCGATTAGTTGAGATCAGCACTTCTGACTCTTTCATGCGGGAAACCAACAGTGAAAAGAGCCGTTCTAAGCTGGGAACCATGGTGTCTTTCCCTAGTCTACACAGAAACAGCACTTTGAGGGAAAGGGGCTGCTGGCGTTTGGTAGCAAAATCTCCTATTCTGAAGTGAAACATTTCGTTGTACGTGGGTAGATCAGCCTGGCCACATTTTCTCAGCTGGCTCTAAAGGAGGGCACACTGTTGGCAGACTCATTGAGGCCCTGCTTCCCAGGCTGAAAATTTTGCTTTCATTCCTTAGGTGGCACAATGGCTCAGAACTCCCCTACCCCAAGGATTCAGGGATGTGCAGGCCGATTTTTTGAGATCAGCCTTTCTGACTCTTTCATGGAGGAAACCAACTGGGTAAAGACCCGTTCTAAGCTGGGGACCATAGTGTCTTTCCCTAGTGTATACAGAAACAGCACTCTGAGGGAGAGGAGCTGCTGGTGTTTGGTAGAAACATCTGCTATTCTGAAGAGAAACATTTCGTTGTAAGCGGGTAGATTCAGCCTTGCCTGCTTTTCTCAGCTGGCTATAAAGGAGGGCACTCTGTTGGCACACTTACTTGAGGCCCTGCTTCCCAGGCTGAAAACTCTGCTTTTTCTCCTTAGGTGGCACATTGGCTCAGAACTGCCCTACCCCTAGGATTCAGGGATGTGCAGCCCGATTAGTTAAGGTCAGCACCTCTGGCTCTTTCATGGGGGAAACCAACAGTGAAAAGAGCCGTTCTAAGCTGGGAACCATGGTGTCTTTCCCTAGTCTACACAGAAACAGCACGTTGAGGGAAAGGGGCTGCTGGCGTTTGGTAGCAAAATCTCCTATTCTGAAGTGAAACATTTCGTTGTAAGCGGGTAGATCAGCCTGGCCACATTTTCTCAGCTGGCTCTAAAGGAGGGCACACTGTTGGCAGACTTACTTGAGGCCCTGCTTCCCAGGCTGAAAATTTTGCTTTCATTCCTTAGGTGGCACATTGGCTCAGAACTCCCCTACCCCAAGGATTCAGGGATGTGCAGGCCGATTTTTTGAGATCAGCCTTTCTGACTCTTTCATGGAGGAAACCACCTGGGTAAAGACCCGTTCTAAGCTGGGGACCATAGTGTATTTCCCTAGTGTACACAGAAACAGCACTCTGAGGGAGAGGAGCTGCTGGCGTTTGGTAGAAACATCTGCTATTGTGAAGAGAAACATTTCGTTGTAAGCGGGTAGATTCAGCCTTCCCTCAGTTTCTCAGCTGGCTCTAAAGGAGGGCACTCTGTTGGCACACTTACTTGAGGCCCTGCTTCCCAGGCTGAAAACTCTGCTTTCTTTCCTTAGGTGGCACATTGGCTCAGAACTGCCCTACCCCTAGGATTCAGGGATGTGCAGCCCGATTAGTTGAGATCAGCACTTCTGGCTCTCTCATGGGGGAAACCAACAGTGAAATGAGCCGTTCTAAGCTGGGAACCATGGTGTCTTTCCCTAGTCTACACAGAAACAGCACTTTGAGGGAAAGGGGCTGGTGGCGTTTGGTAGCAAAATCTCCTATTCTGAAGTGAAACATTTCGTTGTACGCGGGTAGATCAGCCTGGCCACATTTTCTCAGCTGGCTCTAAAGGAGGGCACACTGTTGGCAGACACATTGAGGCCCTGCTTCCCAGGCTGAAAATTTTGCTTTCATTCCTTAGGTGGCACAATGGCTCAGAACTCCCCTACCCCAAGGATTCAGGGATGTGCAGGCCGATTTTTTGAGATCAGCCTTTCTGACTCTTTCATTGAGGAAACCAACTGGGTAAAGACCCGTTCTAAGCTGGGGACCATAGTGTCTTTCCCTAGTGTATACAGAAACAGCACTCTGAGGGAGAGGAGCTGCTGGCGTTTGGTAGAAACATCTGCTATTCTGAAGAGAAACATTTCGTTGTAAGCGGGTAGATCAGCCTGGCCACATTTTCTCAGCTGGCTCTAAAGGAGGGCACACTGTTGGCAGACTTACTTGAGGCCCTGCTTCCAAGGCTGAAAATTTTGCTTTCATTCCTCAGGTGGCACATTGGCTCAGAACTCCCCTACCCCAAGGATTCAGGGATGTGCAGGCCGATTTTTTGAGATCAGCCTTTCTGACTCTTTCATGGAGGAAACCAACTGGGTAAAGACCCGTTCTAAGCTGGGGACCATAGTGTCTTTCCCTAGTGTATACAGAAACAGCACTCTGAGGGAGAGGAGCTGCTGGCGTTTGGTAGAAACATCTGCTATGCTGAAGAGAAACATTTCGTTGTAAGCGGGTAGATTCAGCCTTGCCTCATTTTCTCAGCTGGCTATAAAGGAGGGCACTCTGTTGGCACACTTACTTGAGGCCCTGCTTCCCAGGCTGAAAACTCTGCTTTTTCTCCATAGGTGGCACATTGGCTCAGAACTGCCCTACCCCTAGGATTCAGGGATGTGCAGCCCGATTAGTTAAGGTCAGCACCTCTGGCTCTTTCATGGGGGAAACCAACAGTGAACAGAGCCATTCTAAGCTGGGAACCATGGTGTCTTTCCCTAGTCTACACAGAAACAGCACGTTGAGGGAAAGGGGCTGCTGGCGTTTGGTAGCAAAATCTCCTATTCTGAAGTGAAACATTTCGTTGTAAGCGGGTAGATCAGCCTGGCCACATTTTCTCAGCTGGCTCTAAAGGAGGGCACACTGTTGGCAGACTTACTTGAGGCCCTGCTTCCCAGGCTGAAAATTTTGCTTTCATTCCTCAGGTGGCACATTGGCTCAGAACTCCCCTACCCCAAGGATTCAGGGATGTGCAGGCCGATTTTGTGAGATCAGCCTTTCTGAGTCTTTCATGGAGGAAACAAACTGGGTAAAGACCTGTTCTACGCTGGAGACCATAGTGTCTTTCCCCAGTGTATACAGAAACAGCACTCTGAGGGAGAGGAGCTGCTGGCGTTTGGTAGAAACATCTGCTATTGTGAAGAGAAACATTTCGTTGTAAGCGGGTAGATTCAGCCTTCCCTCAGTTTCTCAGCTGGCTATAAAGGAGGGCACTCTGTTGGCACACTTACTTGAGGCCCTGCTTCCCAGGCTGAAAACTCTGCTTTCTTTCCTTAGGTGGCACATTGGCTCAGAACTGCCCTACCTCTAGGATTCAGGGATGTGAAGCCCGATTAGTTGAGATCAGCACTTCTGGCAATTTCATTGGGGAAACCAACAGTGAAAAGAGCCGTTCTAAGCTGGGAACCATGGTGTCTTTCCCTAGTCTACACAGAAACAGCACTTTGAGGGAAAGGGGCTGCTGGCGTTTGGTAGCGAAATCTCCTATTCTGAAGTGAAACATTTCGTTATAAGGGGGTAGATCAGCCTGGCCACATTTTCTCAGCTGCTTCTAAAGGAGGGCACACTGTTGGCAGACTTACTTGAGGCCCTGCTTCCCAGGCTGAAAACTCTGCTTTCTCTCCTTAGGTGGCACATTGGCTCAGAACTGCCCTACCCCTAGGATTCAGGGATGTGCAGGCCGATTTTTTGATATCAGCCTTTCTGACTCTTTCATGGAGGAAACCAACTGGGAAAAGACCCGTTCTAAGCTGGGGACCATAGTGTCTTTCCCTAGTGTACACAGAAACAGCACTCTGAGGGAGAGGAGCTGCTGGCGTTTGGTAGAAACATCTGCTATTCTGAAGAGAAACATTTCGTTGTAAGCGGGTAGATTCAGCCTTGCCTCATTTTCTCAGCTGGCTATAAAGGAGGGCACTCTATTGGCACACTTACTTGAGGCCCTGCTTCCCAGGCTGAAAACTCTGCTTTCTTTCCTTAGGTGGCACATTGGCTCAGAACTGCCCTACCCCTAGGATTCAGGGATGTGCAGCCCGATTAGTTGAGATCAGCACTTCTGACTCTTTCATGCGGGAAACCAACAGTGAAAAGAGCCGTTCTAAGCTGGGAACCATGGTGTCTTTCCCTAGTCTACACAGAAACAGCACTTTGAGGGAAAGGGGCTGCTGGCGTTTGGTAGCAAAATCTCCTATTCTGAAGTGAAACATTTCGTTGTACGCGGGTAGATCAGCCTGGCCACATTTTCTCAGCTGGCTCTAAAGGAGGGCACACTGTTGGCAGACTCATTGAGGCCCTGCTTCCCAGGCTGAAAATTTTGCTTTCATTC